>NC_134266.1:25717673-25832673 GCF_031893055.1 Leptodactylus fuscus | reverse complement strand
TTCAGTCTGTCTGGGATGGCAGGAAGAAAGAGACTGATTGGAGCAAGCCTACATCCTGAGAAGATCTGTGCTTAGTTCTCAAGATGGCAGGAATAACCTCCCTGCCGAGTTCTGCCAAAAACTGTATACAAATACCAAGAGGAACCGATGGAAGGCCATGGGCAAAGGTCACACCAAATATTAATTGGATTTACATTTCTCTTTTCTTCATTCACTTCATTTTGGTAATTGACAAAAATAAAGTATTAACCCTTCTATTTCTGAAAGCATTCTTACTTTGCAGCATTTTCCCATACCTGCCAAAAACTTTTGCACAGTACTGTTTACAAACTCCCCACAGGTGACGTCGGTATTGTATAGCAGCCGTCCACACGTACTAACAGTGAGAGACTACAGAAGGAGTATAAGGTGGATTTCAGTACAGGATTTCATTGAAAGGAGCCAAATTGCGATCTTGGCAATACAGGGCCAGGTAGTGCAACAATGTCAAGCTGCGCATGCGCATCTGATCTCAACAAAACAGGTTGAGTGGGCGTATAGATCTTGAGCTGTTCATGCCCAATAGATCTCAATAATGCAGAGATAGGGAGCGCATCGATCTCAGCAATACAGAGAGAGTTAGAGCATCAATCTCGAGCTGCGCATGTGCGTTGATCTCAGCAATACAGGGAATGTGAGAGCATCAATCTTGAGCTGCGCATGCAAGATAGATCTCAGCAATACAGGAAGAGTGAGCACATGGATCTTAAGCTGCGCATGCGTGGTTGATCTCAGCAATACATGGGGAGTGAGTGCATTGATTGTGCATGCGCGGTGCATACTTACAAAGTGCAGGTAGGAGATGGGCGGAGACTGCAAAGAGGAGCCACCCTACAATAACAGAAGGAGACAAGGGTATGCCCAATGATTGTGAAGTGTGGATGGATGTATCTGGAAGAGGGGAGGAACATCACGTGACCACTCTGGGTACACTGCTAACGGGACCACTATGGTAATAACATGATATTGCAAAAATGCTTTGGTTAGGAAGACTAAGCTATTGCTGCACTAATCTCAAAATGTCCTGATAACCCCTTTAAGCTATGGATTAGTCAGGGTCACCGTGGTCAGAGCTCCACCTATTGGACATGAAGAGCATATCCCAATGATGACTATTCTAAGACAAGGCCTCTGACATCCCTATAAAATCTGTGAACAGCATGTACAGCCAGAACTAGTCAACGGCAGAGACAGAGGTTGTCTGGTCAGGTCCGGAGCAGCTGTTTTCCCTTGTAAATTTCGCTGCATCACTTTGACTGTAAAAAAAAAATTCAGATTTGGAAGGTTTCAATTTTTTAATATATAAAATGAACACGGAAGACACCTCTGGGTTGGATCTGCTGAGGTCAACACCTGCAGGAGATGACAAGCCACACATCGGGATTCATTGTGGGATTTCAGTGTGCCAAAAGACTTGCCTCTACTGCCACCTGCTGGTGAAGTGTTAGAAATGCATTCAGGATGACATATTTGTAGAACATTTGGAACAAATAAAAAGAGGTTTCTGTCAGGTCAGAGATATTTTTCTCATTTCTATTTATAAAAGAACAAATGTGTGTGTCTATATATCTATATGCCACTCAGCCGGCCTGCTAGCCAGATGTCAGCTCTTGGAAGAAAATAAATCAGCTTTGTGGGTGATGCGCTGTGGAGACGTGCCCTGCTGTCATACTGCTTGTGCTGCTGCCAGTATTGTAACAACACAAAGGCAACCTGTGACCGGGTATTATGTGTTGGATAGTAGACAATATCCTGAAGCTCCTGGGCCTGATGTAGGACCTATACCTGGGCCCATCAAATATAATGGTATAACCTTGTATATGAGGACAGGACACTGTACATGTACCGTAAACGTGAAGCCTTGTACCATGGCATTTTATGATTACTCGGTTGCTCTGCTTATATATTATGGCTGCAGCACATTTTCCTTTTGTTTCTAAGGCTGTTGATGTGAACAATACGGAGCAGTCTTCTTCCCCCATCCATTATAACTACTACTGGATTATTAACATGTAATTCTGCCAGGAGTAACTGTACATGAGCAAAGAGCAGAGAAAAGCTCAAGTGATCATCATATAAGGAATCCAGGAACGCTGAACTGCAAACATAGGACAGATACATACAGGCCCACTCTATTTTAGTATATACCATGCAGACATGAAACCATTAAAGAGCAATCTATGATCACAGTCGGTAAAGCTGCTGTTGTCTGTAAATAATATCCTATCTGTAAACGCACAACCAGAAGTAGAGACAAGTACAGAGAAGACTTTTCTTACATTGTAAGCTGTGAGATGTGCAGAATCATCAGTCCTTTGCACAGAGCAGTTTGCAGACCTTTGTGTGGAATATGTGAGGAGAATCAGCACCTCCCCTCTGTATTCAGGGAGAGAACGAGGGAGAGTGGAAGGGAGGAAAGAATTAAGGCAGGTAAGGGAGGGAAAGGAAAGAATGGAAGGAGGGAAAAGGGAAGCGGGAGGATATATAGTCATAAAGCTGCAACCAAAATAAATAACTGGAGAAACAGTTGATTTTGGGATGGAATGTTCCATCAAAGACAAAATTAATCCTGCCATGGACACAGAAAAGTTGGTGATATTAGTAACTATGACTCATGTTATGATGCTGGGGGTGAGGGGTATCAGTCATTCTCTATGGGTTTACAACATGATTTATTATTGATTTAATATTCTAGATTTAGTATTTCACTTTCTAGATCAGTCTCTTATATATTTGCAGCCACTAGAGGGCACTATATATAAATATGTATATCATCAGGGCATCCTTGACCAATGCTCAGCAGAAGCTGATGTGATATCCTGTTATTATATATATTGTCTGATTCAGTGCACTGATACAGTGCAGAATAATCAACTACAGTGCAGTGCAATATGGTCAATTACAGTTCTGTATAGGTTATGGGGATAATGTCACTCCCTAAGGGACACTCATCAGGGAGTGACATTATTCCCATAATCTGGTCTAGAAGTCTCTCACCTCTGCCAAGTCAGCTCTCCCTAGGCTGTGCTGAAGAGATCCAACCAGATCGAAACAGCGCTGTCCACAGCTGGGATACTGACTTGGCAAAATCCCGCATCATTGCAGCAAAGGCTTGTTGGAAAGTTGGGCATGATGTTTAAGGGAGCTATCCCTAGAGGGCAGCAAACAGAGGCACTGTTTCTCTATTTACATCTTAGGAAACAGATTTGCATATTTTTCCCATAGTGTAGTATAGTGCAGTATAATCAAGTGCAGTGCAGTATGGTCAAGTAGAGTACAGTGCAGTATTACCAGATACAGTGCAGTATAGTATGGTCAAGTACAGTGCAGTATTACCAGGTACAGTGCAGTATAGTATGGTCAAGTACAGCACAGTATTACCAGGTACAGTGCAGTATAGTATGGTCAAGTACAGCACAGTATTACCAGGTACAGTGCAGTATAGTATGGTCAAGTACAGTGCAGTATTACCAGGTACAGTGCAGTGAAAGTACACTGCAGTATAGTACAGTATAATCAACTACAGTGCAAGTACAGTATAGTATAGTCAAGTACAGTACAGTACTACCAGTTATAGTGCAGCATAGTAAGGTCAAGTACAGTGTAGTATAGTATGATTAAGTACAGTACAGTACAGTATAGCATGGTCAAGTACAGTGCGGTATACTGTAGTATGATCAAGTACAGTGCAGTATTATCAGGTGCAGTACAGTACAGCATAGTACAGTCATGGCCTAAAGTTTCGAGAATGACACAAATCTTATATTTTCACATGATCTGCTGCCCTCTGGTTTTTATGTGTGTTTGGATGTTTTTATCACATACAGAAATATAATTGCAATCATATTCTGAGTAACAAAAGCTTATATTGACAGTTAGAATGAGTTAATGCAGCAAGTCAATATTTGCAGTGTTGACCCTTCTTCTTCAAGACCTCTGCAATTCTCCCTGGCATGCTCTCAATCAACTTCTGGACCAAATCCTGACTGATAGCAGTCCATTCTTGCACAATCAATGCTTGCATTTTGTCAGAATTTGTAGGTTTTTGTTTGTCCACCTGTCTCTTGATGATTGACCACAAGTTCTCAATGGGATTAAGATCTGGGGAGTTTCCAGGCCATGGACTCAAAATCTCTATGTTTTGTTCCCTGAGCCATTTAGTTATCACCTTTGCTTTATGGCAAGGTGCTCCATCATGCTGGAAAAGGCATTGTTGATCGCCAAACTGTTCTTGGACGGTTGGGAGAAGTTGATGTTGGAGGACATTCTGGTCCCATTCCCAATCAATCCCAAATCAATCCCATGACAGATTGATCTCCAGCCCTGTCCTCATCAACACCCACACCTGTGTTAATGGAGCAATCACTGAAAGATGTTAGCTGGTCCTTTTAAGGCAGGGCTGCAATGATGTTGAAATGTGTTTTGGGGATAAAGTTCATGTTCTAGGCAAACATTGACTTTGCAAGTAATTGCTGTTAAGCTGATCACTCTTTATAACATTCTGGAGTATATGCAAATTGCCATTAGAAAAACTGAAGCAGTAGACTTTGTAAATATTAATATTTGTATCATTCTCAAATCTTTTGGCCATGACTGTATAGTACATTATTGTACAGTCTAGTACAGTGTAGTATAGTAAACTACAGTTCAGTACAGTACAGTGTTATATAGTAAAGTACCATATAATAAAGTATTATCAAGTATAGTACAGTATAATCAAATACAGTACAGTAAGCAGTAAGGTATAGTCAGGTACACTATAGTGTAGTGTAATAAAGTATAGTCAAGTACAGTATAGTATATGAGTGTATCATAGTGACATAAAGTAGAAGAATAAGTCACAAACAGTGCAATATAATACAGCATAGTATAGTATAGTCCAGTGCAGTAAAGTGTGTAATGGTATAGTATATACTATATAGCACCATTTCACCATTTAGTATTGTACGGTGTATATAGCAGAATACATTGCAGTATAGTACAGTATAGTGTGATTTGTTATAGTTTATAATATATGTCTCCTTACAGTGTGATATAGTGTACTCTTTATGTATTACACAGTACAGTATATATATATATATATATATATATATATATATATATATATATATATACATATCACAGTACATACAGTTTAGTACAGAGTCTAGAGCCTTTGGTTTGGTGCGGTTCCTTTGCGCTCCCCTCAGAAGGGCTCGGATACGCCGCAGCCTCCCCCTAATCCTGGGATTTCGGCTCTTTAAAGTGGAATTTCATTTTACATCTGCGGCGCTGCCAACAATGTGATATTCATTGCTGCGCAGATAACGCTCAGGGCGATAGCAGAGGGAAGGAATCTGCTGTGCGTTAACAGCAAACCACTTGTTGAAAGTTGAGGGTGTATAATAGCGCAGTATATGGCGGAGGATAAGGTGTTTCATATCTTGTCTGCTAGGTCTCTGGCCGCCTCTAATAACACCGACATATCAAACAACAACACAAGCCATTAATCCCGTCTCTATGAAACCAATAAGGATGACACGACTAATGGAGAGACATGGCGGATAACGCAGGATGTCCATGAACTTCACTGGCTCCACCTTGTGGTCACATTGGGAAGTGTCTATGTGATTTCTTGCCTGCCAGATCTTTAGATTGTTTCCTAAATTTGAAACTTACACAATATTGAAGAATCGAAGACAAGTCACTTGTGAAAACCTGAGACGAGTGAGGAAACCAGTGAGTGCAACACCAAGAATAACATAGATTTTTTAATTCTTTTTTTGTAAGAAATGTATCGTTATAAAATTGCGAAATATTTATTAGGAGGTTTTTAAAATATATTTAATTTTCATGTTTTATGTAACTATATAATAAAATATCTTTAAATATTGCAGTACCCACATTGGCCACTGGGGCATAAACAATATACTGACACTTCCCTTTTTTCTACAGCTCGCTTGGCTGCTTTGCTGTATAGGCTGGGACAATATGGCAGAGTCATCTCAATATCACTAGAGGATTTAATAGCAGCTCTATTGTATTCCTAGATAAGGAACGCCAAAATAAACACCGTACACACCATAAGGAACACCATCACACCATAAGGAACACCATAAGAAACATCATACACACCATAAGGAACACCATAAGGAACATACACACCTATTCTGTCCCTTCCCAGTCTCAGTGTGAACAGAGGTGTAACTTGAAGCTCCGCAGCCTCAATTTAAAATCTGTATTGTGCCCCTGGCTACCTTGTACCATTTAGAATAATGTATATTTTATAAGGCAGAAGGATCTTATGGGCCGCCCTTGAGGTCTGGGGCCTTTACTACTTACCAAGCACAGCACCAAGCATTGTATAGTTGCTGTGCTTGGTATTGAAGCTCAGCCCCCTTCATCCCCATCCCGTTTTCCACTATGGTTCCACTCTTTGCTCTTGTGGCTTGGGAGCAGCAGGTATAATAAGGTGACATCATGCCTGCCAGGATGTTGACAGCAGCGACAGTGTTGCGGCCCCCAAATTCACCAGCGTATTCAACTCCATCTGTGTTTTGAGGATTCAGATAGAGTAGAAGTCAGGGAATACTGCCCGTCCTCTGGGACAGCACCTGACATCCAGGACTGTCCTGCTGAATCTGAGACCATTGGGAGGTTTGTCTGTGTTGTAGTCTAAAGCTGAATTCACAATTCTGTGGGCTTCAGAGCTGACATTATCTGGAGTTCCCTGCTGCTTCAGTGTTTGTACAATCTCTCCTTACAACTACTGCTGCAGAAGAATCTCCCTCCCCATGAATATGTCCTGCGTACAGGGGGTCTGCACTGCAATAGACATGCGAGGATGGGGACGGACTGGGGGCTCTGCCTGTGCTGTTATTTTATATGGCCAGGTGCTTTGCAAAATCTGCAAGTGCCATCTGCGATCATCTGCAGCGGGGGAATGTTCTGTAGATCTCTGTGTAGATTAGTCTATTAACCCAAAAATAATTAGTAGGATCTGGAAGGATCTTCAAGGGAGCGACTTGTGGTTACAAGTTATAGCCGAATATATGTCCCGGAATTAGTCCGGACTCCAATGAATTCTAGTAAAATGTCCATCATGAAGTTATTGAGGTTTCTCGTTAAATTAGGGAATTATATTTTTTCATGTTTTATGACTAGTAGTCTGAAAGTCACATCTAAGCAGTTTGAGAGGCAACACTGAGAAGGGATTAAAGGGATTCTATCATTAAAATGCTATGTTTTCTCACTAACACGTAGGATTAGCCTTAAGAAAGGTTATTTGTCTCCTACCTTTAGAGGTCTTCTCCAGGCCGCCATCCTGGTTTTCTTCTGTATGCAAATTAATTCTCTCGCAGCACTGGGGGCGGGTCCCAACACTCAAACAGCACTGGGGGCATCCTCAATGCTGCGAGAGAACTCTCCAGCGCCGCCTCTATCTTTGTCTAGAACGGCCTCTCTGCGTGTCTTCTTCCGGCACTGGGTTCAAACTTCTACGCAGGTACAGTCGGCTCTGCCATCAGGCCTTGGACTGCACATGCCCACGGCCATTTTTTTTAAATTTCTAATCAGGAGGGAGTCTCGCGCCATGGAATCTGCGGGAAGAAGGGGCATCTCGGAAAAAAAATGGTAACGGAAAAAAAAAGTGAGTGATTCCCATTCAAATGATTGGGAGCATTTTTTGCATGTGGGTTTTGATTCCACGGCAAAATCCACCTGCAAAAAACTCTGTGTGAACATACCCTTATGAACACATAGCCTTCGTGATTTTGTTACTAATTAGGGGGACAGAAAAGAACAAAAGAGGAAAAAAGAGGACAGAAGTGGACAGAGGAGGATAGTAGAGGAAAGGAAAGAACAGACAGTATCAATTTATTTACTTACATTGAAAATATAGAGACGCTTCTTTACAGAATTTTGGGGGTGCTGATCATTTACTCTTACAGTTTTCTAGGATGAGTTATTATAAATATTTCATGCCACGTGTTCTTATCCTGCCTTGGTTTCCACCCTGCTTCTTTACTTTTGGAAAAAAAGTGGTGCAGAAACAGTGTTGAGGTGCATTTTTACGCCGGGATCCTCTTCAGGCCTCTGGTTGACATCGTGCACCTTGGGGTTACTGCCAAGTCCTGTGATTGGGAACACGTGGCTTTACACGCGCTCCCATTGAAGTGAATGGGATGTGTTTTGAAGCGCTCGTGTATACGTGTCTGAATGAGCGGAGCGTAAACTTCATGTGAAGGGGCCCTGATACTCAGCCCCTCCACCTCTCCTGGGCTCTGGTGTGGTGTTTGGTGCGGATCCGCAGCATCCCAGTGGACATATGCTTTTATTTTCTTATGTTTGTGCCACTGTTTATATAGTGTATATATTCTGTTTTATGTGTTTACTAGAGATGAGCGAACACTATTCGAAACAGCCGTTTTGAATAGCACGCTCCCATAGAAATGAATGGAAGTGGCCTAACCCCCTGCGTGCCGGCTACGTCCATTCATTTCTATGGGAGCGTGCTATTCAAAATGGCTGTTTCGAACAGAGTTCGCTCATCTCTAGTGTTTACCCTTTTAGTACATTTGTAGCTTCCCGTTTGTTTGTGTTCCCATTGGTTTCTTTCACTGTATTTGACTAACCCTCTGTATTAGGGGACTTGGAGCAGTTCTGGACAGTCATTTGGCCACTGGGTTCCGGGATGGACACTGCAAGCTTCCAGGGGACCATTAGTTAGTAAGTAGCCTGCTGGCAACTGAGACAGACTTATTGTGTATCCTCTGCAGCCCCTGAGGGAATACACGTTACCTGTAGCCCTACAGCAACCACATACAGCTCTGAGATCAGGAAGAATCAGCTGTCAGCTTTATTGTTGAGAAAGTGCCTACTTTTGGAAGAAGTCGTGGTCCACAGAACCCATCTAGACTCTGGTATCTTCAGGTATATGGTTTCTGGAATTTCATAGAACTCAGCCCCATAGCCATATTGGAGGAGCCAGAGAATTGTATGGTAATTTGGAGTGGAGAAAGGCACCATGTACCACATCTTATATTGGGCATCTCTCAACACAAATCTGGGTAGAGCCAGTACAGAGGAAACTACAACCCTTATCAGGAAGCTGCATGAGATGTGTGGTACAAATTCTCATGGTAAAATTTCATCTTGGATTAACTGCACCACTGCCTCCTGAGTCGTTCCTGTACTTACCATCAGGGACCTTCTGAACACCATGACACGGCTCAGGACAAGAGAGGACTCCTCTCAAACTGGAAGAGCCCCAGGGAAACAACTACCACCACCATCAGTTACCATGCAGGCCCCCAGCATCAGTGTCTGACCTGGGAAGTGGGCTGGAGGAGTTTAGTTGAGTATTCTTAACCTACTTGTGACATCACCACCACAACTACTACTCCCATCCTCTGGTTCCCTCCATTGGGTTGCAGCAGATCCCTGTCCTCTTTGAGTCTGTTCTGGCCTTTTGAATGATGTAAGAGGCCCGGGGGACTAGTGAGACCCATGATTGAGCCTCATTGGCCAGGTGGAGTACCCTGACGTCATGACAATTAGACACCAGGCCTCAAATGACTCCAATCACAGGTCATAGCAATCCCCTGGATCACTGATGTAATTTAGAAGGCCAGCAGAAGCTGGAAGAGGATGAGGACCTGCTCTGGACGCTGCAACGTACGCTGCATGTATAAATTCTACGGCTTTTAGTACAGCACAGGGCAATATCTATATAGAGATATATTGCAGAAACAAAGTGCAATTTCCCATTTTCAATGTCTGGTGGTGGTTAGAAGAGTTTTGGTGGAGACCGAAGATTAACCTTAAACCAATTTCTTGAAAATTTGTCAATTATGTGATCTACCTCTCTACTCACCCCTGTAATGGGGGCATCTGGAGGCGACGTCCACCCCGAGAGCTGGACGCGATGCATGTAATGGCTTCCTGATGTCAATCAGCTTGTAATTAGGCAAACCTTTATTTCATTACATGAATCGTGATCCTGGGTTCCAATGGAAAATGTCTCGTCAGATAGAACATTCTCTATTACCTTGAACTAGGGGGCAACCAGGATTTCCCACTTATTCCAGGTTTGGCCAATTTAGTGAGACAGGACATTTTATTTTCTTTCACGTGGTGCAGATTTGTCTCCATCTGTGTACCCTTCCCTTGTTCACTTTCCACTGCAATGAAATGGCAGGTAATAAATCCCTCCTACATCCGAGGTCATGTGTTGATATAATGTTTTGTTTGCTTGCTGCACTGCTAACAGGGAGGGGTAGCGAATTTGCAAATGAAACGTCAAACTGAGGGCAATGACCTGAAAATAAATCAGATAAACGGTGCCAAATTTAAACAGTGTATATATTAGGAAGTGTTTTGTATTGATGCATCCTTTTATTTGGCTCATATTTTTCAAAAACTGGATAACCTATTTAAGGGTATGTTCACATTTTGGAAAGGAAGAGGAATTTGAAGCAGACTTCAGCTTCCACTTTTCACCAGCTAGCAGCTCATGGCAGAATCATTGGAGGGGCTGGGCCTGCGGACTCAGTGACTGTATCAGCTGTGGATTCTCCCATGAGGCGACCTGAAGCGACCGCTTCAGGCGGCGCTATGCCAGGGCCCCAGGGAAGGCGGCATTTTTGCTTATCTAAGCCAGACCAGGACAAGCTGTGCTGGACTGGCTTAGCGTCACCGAGGGGTAGATTGGGGAGGCCACTGGAGCAGCGCTGCTCACGCTCAGGCAGAGTGCAGGTCCTCTCCGTGCCTGCTAACGCCGCTCCACTACGCCCCCTTCGCTCCGCTCCACCCCGCCCCCTCCGCTCCGCCCCCTCCTCCCGGGGGGGGGAGGCGGCTTTCTGTCGTCCAGCGGCGAAAAAGGCTGGTTCACCCCCCCGATTCCGTGGCAAGATCAAGCTGGACGCTTATTTTCAGGATGGAATTTGTCACTGATTTTGAGGTCTTAAAAGGCATAAAAAGACCCTCCAGAATCATTTTGGACCCAAGGAACTCCAGTCTGTCACTGGGCTGATTATAAGATAAATGAGCATTCATATCAATGCTCGTTCTCAATTAATTCCCAGTGTTAGGTTGGGTTTATACGTTGCGCATGCACACAACATGCACTTACAGGTTGAGAAGATCATGATCTTGTACAGCATCTTTACATTTTCCTTTTGTTTCCGAGTCACTACTTTCATTGGCTAAATGTACTGATATAGAAATATAACACATATAAAAATTCATCTGTGTCAACCCAGTCTTAAAGGGGTTTTCCAAGCCAATGATATCCTTAGGACTGTTAAATCAGTGGGGCCATCTGTGGGTACCCTCGTCAATGAGTTGTTCATAGCAGCTGCTATACGGGGAAGCAGAGCCAGAAACATATAGTGCTCTTCTCCATATAGTGCAGTAGCTCAGCATGGTCACTACATACAGTACAGCACTGTTTCCATAATGGCTGTTGAGAATAGCTGATTTGCAGGGGCACCAAGTGTCAGACCCTGTCAATCTGATGACCTTTGCTAAGAATAGACTATCAATATCATTTACTCAGAAAATCCCTTTAAGGGGCTCCTTCCATTATCACCTTTTCTATTCCTATTGCAGCAGTATGTATCCCAGAGGTCTGCTCCATTCAAATAGGAAACACAAAGATCAATGGAGGCGCCAAAGGTCAGATTCCTACAATCTTGTGTCACATAGACGTAAATGCTAATATTCTGGTTGCGGGCTACCACCACTAGGGGGAGCTTAGTGCTTACTGCTTTATTATGAAGCTCAATATATAACCAGCTCCTAAGCTCCCTCTAGTGGTGGAAGAGGGGGGTGGTATATCTAAAATCAATGTCTATGCAAAACAGGTGTCACTCTTCATATGAGAAAACAGTTCAAACTACTATAAAGATAGAAAAAATATAAAAATGTAAAAAATATATTAGCATAAAATTTTGGACCTAAAAATATGGTGGTAAAAGTAGAAGATGGCAATTCACTGTAATGTAACCAAGATATTATCAATGAAATTTATTATCATACAATAGGGTTTATACAGTACTATATATAGTGTGCATAGGGTTCTATGTTTCTGGCAGGATTTGTTTAAACAATTATCGACACTCCGTTTCTGGATTCTTATAAAACTACAAGTCAGTTTTATTATCTTTTATCAATAATATTTTATTTTTAATGCATAAAATTTCAAAAAGTTGCAAAAAGTTGTCCATAATAAGGCTAGAATTCATTTTTTATTGTTTAGATTTTATTTTAATGCCTAAAGATCCGAAAAGTTTCAAAAAGTTCGTCTCGGGATTCATAATAAAGCTGCACTTAGCATTTCATTGTTTATTTTTTATTGGTTAGATTTTAATTTTAATGCTGAAAAATTCCAACAAGTTGCAAAAAGTTGTATGTTTCTGATATTTCATTGCTTTTTTTTTTTTTTTTTTTTTTACTGTTTAGATTTTATTTTTAGTCTCTAAAAATGACCAATTTTTTTTTTATTTCTGGATTCCTACTACAGCTACAATTAGTATTTCATAGCTCATTTTTTATTGTTTCTATTTCATTTTCAATATTGAAAAATCCAAAAACTTGCAATTAATTTTTCACTGCTTTTTTAAATCATTTTAATTTTATTTTTAAAGCCTGAAAATCCCAAAAAGTTGCAAATAATTTTTCATAGGTTTTTTTTTTATGATTTATATTTTATTTTTAATGTCTTAGAATTCTCAAAAAGTTGCAATTCATTTTTCAATGTTTATTTTTTATGGTTCTATTTTATTTTTAATGCCTAAAAAAAAAATTCCCCTACGTTGCAATCCATTTTTCACCGTTTATTTTTTAATTGTTTACGTTTCGTTTGTAATCGGAAAAAATCCAAAAAGTTACAAACATTTGTTATTAAGCAGCAATGAATTTTTCCATTTTTTTATTGCTTATTTTTATTGACATAGAAAAGCCACAACATGAAGGCCCGATCGTCACCTAATGTTCCAGTGCCCGCTGACCATATGACTTCGGCCCACCATTGCTATCTGAGCATCTATTTTCCAAGCGTTTAAGCAAAGTGATGTGTACATTTTTCATGTGTAATTAGGCGATGTAACGTGATCCCGCGCTGCTGCCATGTGCAGCAGCCTCGCTGAATAACTTCCAGATTTCAATCCAATCTTCTCTGTCTAGACTCTACGTTGCTATTTTTTTCCCCTCCAAGCTTAAAACAGTCTCTGACATGGAATGCCAAAAACAGAAGTTTATGTGTCTCTCGCATGGAGATGTAAGGCTGCACTTCAGCCGTGCCCTACATAGGGCTGCCGTGACACTGATCCCGCAGTGTGAGCCCTGGCGGTAAATATTCGACTTATATACTGATACTGAATTCTGAGCATGATGTTTATATGTTGCCGTACCCTAAGGACCTGACATCTGTTAAACAAATGGAGGTGATCCACCTTTCAATTACTGCACGCCCCATTGCTCCAGGGCTGTGAAACTTATCCAGTCCACTTTTTCAACGCTGCCAAAAAGCAAAAAAAAAAAGTAAAAAAAGTTGGCGTGGAGGGTGATTACTAGTGATGTGTTCATCCAGTGCTCTCTGCTAATAATTAAACCTTCTGTACCGTTACCAAATCCCTTCAAAGTATTGGCTGATCACAAAATTAAACTGGACTCATCGCCTACTCACTGTGGAGGCGGCCATGTTGTGGGCTTAAAGGGGACCTGTCAACACGCCTGACATATCTGTTATACTAAATACTTGTATTCTCCATGAAATAACAAATTTGGAGTCTCTTAGAACTCTTTGATATGTCTTATCCCTCTGGAGTAAGTTGGCAACTGGGTGTTAGCCTTTTCTTTGTCAAAGAATTGTGTCCCTACAGAGTCAGCACTGATTGGACAGTATCAGGGTGTGTACAAATGGCAAACTAACTGGTACCACCCAGTTGTCCATTTATTCATAAATTTCTAGGAGGAATAAGAGGGGAACAATGTAGAGTTCTAAGAAAAGGTGCTCCAAAATCGTTATATTATCAAGAATAGACATATGAGGAGAGTAAATACTTAGGTCCTGTTCACACTGATGTGGTTTCCACAATGATAACACTTGGGGTATGTTCATGCTTAGGAATTTTACGGGGATTCTGCTCCAGAATCCACCAATTGTTTTCAATGAGAGGTAGAGATTGCAGCAGAACACTGAAAAAAATCTTGCTTGAGACTCCCGTCTTGGGTGGTGGCGGAAAATGAAGAGGAATTTCTCTTCATTTTCCACCATGTGAACGTACCCTTACTGTTTTCAAACTTTTACCTAAAGGTCAAAAGGCGAATTGAAATGTAAAAAAAAAAAAAAAATTGTATTATCCCAAGGTCTTCTATTAAAAAATGCCATAAACGAATTCAATAATAAGACATTTTTGGGATTTAGATAATGCAGGGGTGTTCATCAAAATTCTTGCACAAGACTTTGACTTGGTAGTGTGGGCACGGTTTATCTGTAGTAACATTTATAAAGCATTTATGATGTGCCCTCCTTTTTTAAAAAAAAAAAAAAAGGGCAAAAAAGGTGCAAGTGTACTCAAGTAGGGGGGTAGCATAAACCCCCCCCCCCCCCAAGATATCTGACCTTACTGGAACCACAATTTCCATGAGATGAATCAGGTGTAAGATTTATGAAACGATTTCAGCAACTTAGACGCATGAAAGGACAAGGCATAAAAAAGGTGAGTGCCAAAACACACAAAAAAGGCACAAAAATTGCTTAAATGGTAAAATGAACTTCAATGTATATGAAAATCTATAAATCATAATAATTAGAGTAGAGCAAATTTCACGAAGTTCAGACTGCATGGACATGTTGAGTCCTCCAGAGCAAGAGACACTCTTTGTTGCCACTTCCTTCTTTTGATAATTGATAGGGATAGGGATAAGAATAGGTATAGGAATAAGGATAGGGATAGGGATGAGGATAGGGATAGGGATAAGGACTCGTTCACATCTGCGCCCGGTCTCCATTCTGCAGGTTTCCGTTTCCTGCAAAAAACAGAGGCAGGAGACAAGAACCTGCAGGACTCTCATACCCATTCATTTGAATGGGTTTGAAAGATGTCCAGCCGTGAGCGGCGGTGAGCATTTTATGCTCTCCACCGCGAAACCATTTTTTTAAAGCCAGACACAAAGTCGTACATGCAGTACTATGTGTCCGATTTAAAAAAAAACGGTTTTGCGGTGGAGAGCATAAAACGCTCACCAGCGCACACGGTCGGACCCGGACTGACAGGTTTCCGTCTTCTGCATGCAGAAGACAGAAACCACAGAACGGAGACCTGAACGCTAGTGTGAACCTAGCGTCAGGATAGGGATAGGAATAAGGATAGGGATAGGAATGAAGCTAGGTTCACACTAGCATTCAGGTCTCCGTTCCGTGGTTTCCGTCTTCTGCATGCAGAAGACGGAAACCTTTCAGATCGGGTCCAGCCGTGAGCGATGGTGAGTGTTTTATGCTCTCTGCCGTGAAACCAGTTTTTTAAAATCGGACACAGAGTACTGCATGTCCGACTCTGTGTCCAGTTTTTAAAAAACGGTTTTGCGGTGGAGAGCATAAAACGCTCACCGGCACTCACGGCCAGACATCTTTCAAACCCATTCAAATGAGTGGGTATGAAAGAGTCCTGCAGGTTTCTGTCTCCTGCCTCTGATTTGTGCAGGAAACGGAAACCTGCAGAACGGAGACCGGGCGCAGGTGTGAACAAGCACTAAGGATAGGGATAGGAATAAGGATAGGGATAAGGATAGGCATAAGGATAGGGGTAGAGATATTCCTCTAACAGAATTCAGTTTTCCCAAGATGGTGCATTCATTTTTTTTAAACTTTTTTTTAACCTAGAAGACCCTTCTGAAAAGTAAATGAAAAACAACCAGTTTTTGTACATTCTAAATTTATGACATAACATTGACAGGATCCATTTTGGGAGTTGGAATGATTTACTCCCTGTTTTGCCTAATTAAGTATTCAAATTTATTTTGGCTATGAAGGCCGAATACCAACTTGAGTGAGATGTCAGAAATGAGATTTACTTTCCTGTTCGTCATAGACGTTAGGTAAATTATTCATTATATAATTAAGAGTCGTTACTGCCAATGTCTGTCTAGGTGTTTTCTGGTTGAAAAAACAAAAATATCGGCTTTACGGGCAACCATTTTTATGGGAGAAGTAATATTGGGTCTGTCAGTATCTGTCAGTACAAGGGAGAGAAGGTCCCTCATGGTTAGTAGAAGAAGTCAGTCTAGGAGCGCTACTGACATATTTCGTATGGCTTTTGGAGGTTCTTCTGCTACTTAGTGGGGAAATTGAGAAATTTCAAGATTACAGAGAGGGACTCTTGGTCTGAAATGGATTTGGCCTGCTATATATGGTACACTGGGCTGTTCCTTAGGCACGGTTCACATCTGTACATGGGTTTCCGCCCAGGAAGTCCGCTTGGTGACCCCCAGAACGGAAACCTAATCCGTATAAAAAAGTGGTTACCTAAGGAAACCTGCAGACTCCATAGACTATAACGGTGTCCGTGTGGTTTCCTCATGAAAAATGTGGAGAGAAAAGTGCTGCTTGCAGGGAGAGGGGAATGGAATGGCCCGAATGCAGATGTAAACCAGGCCTAAGAGAGAATGGATGCTTTGGCTTTGAAATCTCTAATTCCTAAATGCAAAATCAAGCAACTCTCTTAATAGTGTTCCTTAACATCCTAGCATTTTGCTGGTGTGGAGTCTGTGCAGCTTCTTCACATAGCTGGCTGTCCTGCTGCTTCCTCATCCATCTGACTCTGCTCTGCTCCATGTTATTTTTCATCTTTATTTTCCCTTTATTTACTCAGTTTTATAAATAAATGCTACTATGAGGAGGAGGATACATATGATAGAACAAAGTCTGGCATCCAAGTTATCAGGAAGGGCAGATCACAAAGGTTGTGTACAAGTGTACAGGGGAAGGAGAGCTCTCACAGCAAACTCTACAAGGGGACTGGAGAATTGCACACTCCTCAGCATCAGTGTCTTTTAGCTCAAGAACCATGACAATCCCTAAGTCTAGGAGTGAAGGTGTACTGATAAGTTAGCAATAGTGGAAGAGGCGTCAGCCACATGGGAAAGGTCTGACACTAGGAGGAGGACACAGACAGCACATCATGCCTCTGAAAATGAATGAAGGATTAAAGATTGCCGTGTGAAAATTAATGCAACCTTTATAGCTGAAGGTAACCACTAACATATGTAAAAATCATATTTCCATGTCAAAGGTGTCTAAAGCCTTTAAAGATGACATTCCCCTTTAAATCTGCTCCAATTTCCCCAGTTCCATATGGACTAATGCATTTGTTGGCAATGTACTGTTATGAGTCTTTTCGGGGCAAATCTGTTTAATTTTTCATCCAGCTTCGATTTTTCACATGTCATAATGAGGCTATGGCTCACATCTATACATTCTATCCCTGACATTGTATACACAATGTAACTAAACAATAGCGCTTTCAATAAGGCCCCGAAAATGCAAATATTTAGAGCGTAAGTCCAAATTGTTCTTGTCCTCGGTGACCTATTCTTTACCGTATCTGTCAGTTCTCGCAGTTGACAGATGCTCGGTAGAACATGCGGCTCGTCTTTTGTACGCAGTCAGTGAGTTGATAGGGATTACGCGCTGTGAAACTTTACAGAGAGATTTGTGGTTACAACATGTTATTAAAAACCTCTGTGTGCGCAGCGAAAGTCAATTAGCCCAAAGCTCCTAATTGAATAAAAGTGTGCAGGGAAATTGTACACGCCGCTTACTGCGGGACGCCGCTACTGTGGCCACTGTCTGCAGTCTATTAATACAATGTCACTCCTTAGGATGTCACAGAGATCTCCAGATTAGGATTACTCTCTATAGGCCAGAGAATCGCTAACAAGTGTGCCTGTAATACCACAGCTCACCAGTAGTGGCCACTGCAGGAAAAGTCAGATGTTAAAATCTTGGGAGTTGGATCCATAGAAATCACTTGATCGTTGTGATCTCTTAAAGGGGATTTCCAGAAAAAATTACATTGGTGACCAATCCTTGGGATATTCAGAATTAGAAAAATAGACCTACTATTTAACTCTTTCCTAACATCCGCCGTACTATTATGGTGGATATCTGGTCTTTAAACATGGCAGCAGGCTCTTCACTTTATTGCACAACACAGACCAGGCTGCAATGCCCAACATCAGAACTCGCTCTAAATGTGGGTATCAAACCTTTAGATGCCTTGGCCATGTTCGCCGTCCCCCAAAATGAGATTTGGGGGTGTTACTATGAGAGCCAGAAACCCAATGAAGGCTTACAGGCCCATTTCGACCAGAATGTTAATAGAGGCATCTATAGGCTTTGGAATTTACAATATACTACACTACATTAACATTGCAGTATATTGTACCAATGATCAGACCCCCTAGGGTTCAAGACCACCTGAGGGTCTAAAAAATACAAGTAAAAAAAATTACCATATTTTTGGACTATGAGATGCATTTTTTTTACCCCAAATTTGGGAGTAAAATGGAGTAGCATCTTATAGTCCAAATGCAGTATGTGAGGGGAGGCAGTGATGGTGGAACAGGGTCCAAGGCCAGCTGGAGATAGCCAGGGCCCCACAGCACCGTGAAGGTGCGCGGGAAAAGCCTGGTTCCCTGATCGCTATACACATAATCTGCCTAGGGGAAGGGAGTATACAATAAAGTACATTTATACTCACCTTTCCTGGGCTTCTGATGATCTCCAGTATCCTGATTGGGGTTCTTCTGGCCTGTAAATGAAGTCATGTGCCCCAGTCACGTGATGATGTCATTGCATTGGCAGAATGGGGTGAGGTATTAATTTATTTTTGTTTATTTTATCCATTATACTATGGGGGCACCAGGAGGTGGATATTATACTAGAGGGCAACTAGAGTGGGACATTATACTGTGAGGGAACTAGAGTGAGCCATTATACTTTGGGGGCATCCGGATGGGGACATTATACTATGGGGGCAACTGGAGAGGGACATTATACTGTGAGGGTAACTGGAGGGCGAAATTATAATGTGAGGGTAACATTATACTTTGGGGGAAGCTGGATGGGTACATTATACTTCACACTGGAGAGGGGCATTATACTGTGAGGTCAACTAGAGGGGGAAATTATTCTGTGAGGATAAATGGAAGGGGGCATTATACTGTGGCCGCAACTGTAGGGGACTTTATACATTGAGGGCAAATGGCTTCCCTAGCTATATCTTTACGGTTTCTTAGATTTAATTTGGAAGATATAGAGAGATAAATGAATATACTGTCCCCCAGATGGTACTGTCTCTAGCTGCCTATAGGATTGATAGCAGATAACAGAGAAATGATGATGATGTCTGATCAGAGCAGACGGGATGCTGAACTGCAGGGTAGTTTGTGGAAAAGAGGTGCCTAATGTGATGGACAATCAGGTAAGGGGTGCAGGTATAAAAGAAAACCCTACTGGGTGGAAAAATACCCCACACAGCATTCACTACATCTTCTACTACATTTTTTGGAAGACAGCTTTTGCAGCCATGTTAATTTTTTTTTTAACCTTACAACAAACCCTCCTCGTGACCTGGCCATTGTGTATTGTGTCGGAGGACTCCATGACAGCTAATAATACCCCCCGCACGCCCTCTCCAAAATCTTTGTGGCTTTTAACCTGATTTATTGCATGTGCCGAAATTTTTTTTTTTCATTCCCAAAACGACCTGCCAATCCGGGCCTGTTAAAGTATCATATGTCTCCATTTTACTCCAGATTCTCGTAACCTCTGCTCTGTCCGTTGCGAGCTGCGGTACCATCTGGCAAATACCCGGCCCTGAAACGTATAATCTGTAATAACCTTGGTAATATTCGTGTTTTTTTAATTTCCTTCAATGAGATTTCTGCTAATCTTTCCCCACTTTCCCCAAGATTTACGTCCTTTGAAGATTTAAGTGTATTAGTGCGAATAATCCAACGCCATTACCTTATATAAAACAGAATCTGTGACTTCCTCTCTGGTGAGCGTTTACAAAAGAGAGACAGACTGCTACTTTCTCGTGTAATTCTCACGAGCGGCAGGTCATAAAACATGGAACGCAGAATGTCTCCACCTGCGAGCACAAAACTGGAACTTTACGACTTGCAAAAGTATCAGTTTGGAACCAACAGTGAGAATTTTTGTCTTCGGCCTCGCTCCTTTTTGGGATGTTTGTGTTACAGTTGATTGGAAAGTGCTGTTTTTTTTCCCTTTGGTTGAGTGATGTCCACTTTGGGTACGTTCACACATATTTTTGATGCCTTTTGGCTGTCGTGGTGTGGCCAAATGTTACAGTGAATGGATTCCAAAAATAGTGTAGGGGTTTTTAGGACTTTATTGTTGATACCATTGGAGGTTGTCTGACTCTGGGCGATCCTATCAATCGGAGTTGGAAGAGGCCACCACACTTGATGACTGCTGTGACTCTGGGTACAGCGCCATATGTTATGCACTGGCTGTGCCTGGTACTACACATAGCTTTGTCCCATAAATTTGGATGGGGCACCGATGCACTACCCATGCATAGCTGTTACAAAATGTATGACCTAGTGTCTGTTAAATAATGAGGAGGTTGCAACGCTCACTCAAGTGGTCCTCTTGAAACAACTGGGGGGTTGCAATTGGACATTCCCCACCAATATCATAGTAATTTCAAGTTCTAGAAAAAATAAATCTTCAAGCATATCTAAATTTTTGAAATTTTTGTTTAACCATTTTTGTATTGGCCCAATTTCCCTAGTTCCGGACCGGACTCATTTTTGGGTTTTTTCATACATGCAGTTTTGAGGGCTATAACATTTTTTTTCCATTCTGGTTATTCAGATAATTTTTGCACATTATTTCAGTGACATATGGGGCTTTATTTTTTGTTTTTGCAAATTTTTTTTTATTTTTTATATGCAGGAAAATGTTCATAAAAAAGAGGGGAAATTTGTCACTTTTTACATTTGTCTTTATTTAAAAAAAAAAAAAAAGCACAAATTGCTAGTTAAAAAACCCAATTTTTTCTGGCCGAAACCCCACATTGCGGAACCACAGCGTTATGGCTGGAGCGGATTCTGTCTGATCTCATCCACACATTGCAGAAAAAAATCTGGAAAAGCTTCCATTATGTCAATTATACCTACGGAAATGTTACAGACTTTCTATGAAAAACGTCAAGGAAAAAAACATGTTGCGTTTCCCGCAGCATTTTCTTGCCATGATTCGCTGCGTTGGGTCTTAGTCTAAGGGTGCATGCACACTACGTAACGCCGGGCGTGTATGAGAGCCGTACACGCCGGCATTACAGCAGACTGCCGAACACTTCCCATTCACTTCAATGGGAGCGCTCGTAACAGCGGCGTTTACGAGCGCTCCCATTGAAGTGAATGGGAAGTGTTCGGCAGCCCTGCTGTAACGCCGGCGTATACGGCTCTCATACACGCCCGGCATTACGTAGTGTGCATGCACCCTAAGATAGTTTTCTCTGCAGCCTTCAGTGTTCCTGAGAAAGTGCTGTTAGTTTCAACACACAATATGCTAATGAGGCTCTCTGCTGTCAAGTGGGTGGCCCCTGTGTGTCTGCTGCAGTCAAGGACCGCCCACCTGACAAGTAGAGATCCAAATTAGCATATTGAGCGCTGAATCTTACAGCACTGATTTCTCAGGAATGGTAAGGACTAGGGAAAAAATTCCAACTACTCTGGAACCAGTGGATCAGCGCCAACAAAAGGGGGCAAAGCATTGGGGCAAATGGTGAAAGGTCCTCTTAGATATTTTTAGGATTGCTGCAAGTATAGAAATCAATGGACCAATCAATGGATAGCAAGTCCCGTACATGTTTTGTATCCATTGTAATTGTTTTATAGTACGCCATATCTATTACTTGTCTCATGACATAACTAAACTGTGACCTGACCGACGCCAAAATATCGAAACTGGCAAAATTTTCGGTTACAAGCCACACATGACTTTGTCTTTATAAACTACAATACAAGTTCTTGTGCTACAAGTCTGACTTGCAACCTGTCCATGATTTCGCCACTCAAAAAAAATTAGGACTTGAGGGCAAATCACACCAATTTTTGGTCACACGACCAAACTTGTCACGTAGTCACAGTCGTACAGGCATTCTTACAGTGCAACGTTATGGTCTTCATAGCTCTAAACTAAAGGGGATGTCCAGGATTAGAAAAACATGGCTTCTCCCAAACCCTGAAACAGTGCCACACTTGTTCACAGGTTACGTGTGGTATTACAGCTCAGCGTCATTCAATTTCACTACCAGACACAACTCATGGACAGGTGGAAGAAAGCAGTTAATTTTTGTTTTTCTACCCAACTTTTTGAATGGGTTTCCATCATTTTCACCCTTGGTAAGGATTTGCACTGAACACTATAAGATAGGTGATGCACAATGCAGCGCTGTGTGTACAGGCCCGAAGTCATGGCCATGGTTCATTGATTAATAACCACAGGAGCAGACACTTAGTAAGGCCATTAATACTTGTGGCCTATGAAAATATACTCAGAATGTCAGACTCGGTGGTGAGAGATGTCAGGTCATTCATCTTCTGACTTCATGTTATTTCCTTCTCCCTTGTGAGATGTGCTGGACGTGGCGAGTCTGGCCGTATATAGTATATACCAGGCTCGGTTGTACCACAATACCACAGCTACGCACGCTTAGTTTGCTGTGGGTATATTTTTGGGTGTTTTTGACATTCAATCAAAATTCTGGCAAAAAATTTAGATGATGATACGTTCACACCTGTAGTGTTGTAGTGAGGATGGAGGTCTTCTGGAATAAGTACACTATAAGATGGTTACTCTTGTAGATCAGAACACTTTATTCCATGCTCCATCATGGCTCCCTGTCTAACAACCCCTCCCCCTAAGCTCAGCTCCTCCTCCATTACTACCTCACTGTTGCTAGGCAGACAAAGCAGAATAAGTAAGCAGAACAGAACATACAGAACTTACTTATAACAACATCACAACACCGCATAGGGTAGATTTACAAAGTCGCAATTTTGCAAAGTCACAGTAAAGCAGACGAGGTCGGAGATAACACAAACCAGCAGCAATGGCGTCCTGAGAGTACAAGCGATGACGTCAGCATTACATATAAAAAGGAAATCTTTATGGTCCCATGTACAAAGACCACGTGATGTTTGGGCCCTTTAAGAGTCTTTTTGAAGTGGTGGTGCTGGTGTAGCAGAGTTGGTGAGTAGTATGTGATGTATCGAATGGCAAGTCAAAGTCTGATGTAGGTTATGAAGCAGAGCTGGACAAGTTGTGTAGCAAGCCTGTAGTTTTGTAGCGACAAAGTGGAGCTGGAACCAGTTGTATAGCAGGGCTGTGGTCATGTACAGTCATGGCCTAAAGTTTTGAGAATGATACAAATATTAATTTTTACAAAGTCTACTGCTTCAGTTTTTCTAATGGCAATTTGCATATACTCCAGAATGTTATAAAGAGTGATCAGCTTAACAGCAATTACTTGCAAAGTCAATATTTGCCTAGAAAATGAACTTTATCCCCAAAACACATTTCAACATCATTGCAGCCCTGCCTTAAAAGGACCAGCTAACATCGTTTCAGTGATTGCTCCATTAACACAGGTGTGGGTGTTGATGAGGACAGGGCTGGAGATCAATCTGTCATGATTAAGTAAGAATGACACCACTGGACACTTTAAAAGGAGGCTGGTGCTTGGCATCATTGTTTCTCTTCTGTTAACCATGGTTATCTCTAAAGAAACACGTGCAGTCATCATTGCACTGCACAAAAATGGCCTAACAGGGAAGAGTATCGCAGCTAGAAAGATTGAACCTCAGTCAACAATCTATTGCATCAAGAACTTCAAGGAGAGAGGTTCCATTGTTGGCAAAAAGGCTCCAGGGCGCCCAAGAAAGACCAGCAAGCGCCAGGACCGTCTCTTAAAAGTGTTTCAGGGATCAGGCTACCAGCAGTGCAGAGCTTGCTCAGGAATGGCAGCAGGTAGGTGTGAGTGCATCTGCACGCACTGTGAGGCGGAGACTCTTGGAGCAAGGCCTGGTCTCAAGGAGGGCAGCAAAAAAGCCACTTCTCTCCAGAAAAAACATCAGGGACAGACTGATATTCTGCAAAAGGTACAGGGATTGGACTGCTGAGGACTGGGGTAAAGTCATTTTCTCTGATGAATCCCCTTTTCGATTGTTTGAGACATCTGGAAAACAGCTTATTCGGAGAAGACGAGGTGAGAGCTACCACCAGTCTTGTCTTATGCCAACTGTAAAGCATCCTGAAACCATTCATGTGTGGGGTTGCTTCTCAGCCAAGGGAATCGGCTCTCTCACAGTCTTGCCTAAAAACACAGCCATGAATAAAGAATGGTACCAGAATGTCCTCCAAGAGCAACTTCTCCCAACCGTCCAAGAACAGTTTGGCGATCAACAATGCCTTTTCCAGCATGATGGAGCACCTTGCCATAAAGCAAAGGTGATAACTAAATGGCTCAGGGAACAAAACAGAGATTTTGGGTCCATGGCCTGGAAACTCCCCAGATCTTAATCCCATTGAGAACTTGTGGTCAATCATCAAGAGATGGGTGGACAAACAAAAACCTACAAATTCTGACAAAATGCAAGCATTGATTGTGCAAGAATGGACTGCTATCAGTCAGGATTTGGTCCAGAAGTTGATTGAGAGCATGCCAGGGAGAATTGCAGAGGTCCTGAAGAAGAAGGGTCAACACTGCAAATATTGACTTGCTGCATTAACTCATTCTAACTGTCAATATAAGCTTTTGTTACTCAGAATATGATAGCAATTATATTTCTGTATGTGATAAAAACATCTGACAAACACATAAAAACCAGAGGGAGTAGATCATGTGAGAATATAAGATTTGTGTCATTCTCAAAACTTTTGGCCATGACTGTAGTGATAAAGTAGACGTGGACCAGTTGTATATCAAAGCTGTGATTTTGCGGTGATGAGGCCAATTGTATAGCAGAGTTGTTATCTTACAGGGATGAAGTAGATATGGGACCAGTTGTATAGTAAAGCTGTATGCAGAGCTGGAACCAGTTGTATAGCAGAGCTGTTATCTTACAGGGATGAAGCAGAGCTGGCAGTGCACTGTAATGTTGAGGCACCTTGCAGAGCAGAGCTGAAGTAGCTTGACAGAGCAGTATTGAGATAGGAAATCTCTGTAGCTGTACCCAATGCTGGGGCAGTAGAGCTATGAGCAGGCGCAGATTACAGAGCAGATTCCCCTGGCGTGCACCTTTTCATAAATGGGCCACAGGGATTATTAACCCACCCCCATAGAGCTTTTACAAACTCCATAGCAGACAGGTGAGTCCAGAAACAAGGCAGGGATTAACTCATCCTCTCCTGCAGCAAAGCAAGGGCAGATATCACTGTTTTTGTCAGTATGTAAATGAGCTTTTTGGAGCAATGAAGGCGCTGCCATTGCTCCAAAGATGTAGGCAACAACACCTTCATTGTTCCAAAGATCTCATTTGCATATTGACAAAACATGGTGATATTTTGTCAATGGAGGCAGCGATTCACAAGAGGAAAACACTGCATGATTCAGGTGAACTAACCTATCTATTTGCAGGGCTGGGGTGATATGCTGGTTCTGGTGACAATAACCTATCTATCTGCAGGGCTGGGGTGATATTATAGGTTCTGGTGACACTAACCTATCTATCTGCAGGGCTGGGGTGATATGCTGGTTCTGGTGACAATAACCTATCTATCTGCAGGGCTGGGGTGATATTATAGGTTCTGGTGACACTAACCTATCTATCTGCAGGGCTGGGGTGATATGCTGGTTCTGGTGACACTAACCTATCTATCTGCAGGGCTGGGGTGATATGCTGGTTCTGGTGACACTAACCTAATCTATCTGCAGGGCTGGGGTGATATGCTGGTTCTGGTGACACTAACCTATCTATCTGCAGGGCTGGGGTGATATGCTGGTTCTGGTGACACTAACCTATCTATCTGCAGGGCTGGGGTGATATGCTGGTTCTGGTGACAGTAACCTATCTATCTACCAGTAGATTGGTAAATTAACAATTAAATATCCAGTATTAAGGATCTATGGGTTATTTTGACTTGAAATCAGAGCAGAACTAAATTCATTATGAGATCCATGACCTTCTTGATGGTTTCCACAGTCTTTTTCTATACTTTTCTATGTACAGCAACTATCAACTAAAAATATGTAAAAACAACAAAGGGATAATAGCAGTTTTTACATTTTCTGATATATAACCAGTGCTCACTGCGCCTTGCGGCAGAATCCGGTGATGCTGGATTATAGGATCACAAAATAAATAATTATTTAATAGTGTTTTTAGTATCCCAAGATTTCCCATAAACTGGACTGTAAGTCCCTAAACACGTAACTTCTCTGGTTTTCATTTTACATGGTTGTAAAGCATAATATGATGTAATCGGCTGCTACACGTGCTTTATCACAGAGCCGGACCTCCAAGGACTCGGAAAAAAGTCTCGTCTGCAGTATTAGTCTTACATTCTTTCTCAATGTTTTAGTGCAGAGCTAGGCCGAGCCTTAAAGGGACCTGCGTCCTCTAAAAACATGTCTGTCCCATAAAATGACTATTCTGGAGCATCTGGAACTCTGTGTTGTGATGTTTTAATGTCCCTCATTTATTCATCCTGGAAATTTGTTATGAGTGACACTTGGGTGATACCATTTTCTTAGTAGGATGTGACCCTTAATACTATGTCCGTACTGAATGGACAGGGCCAGAATGTGTAGGAACACACTTCCACTGATTCCGGCACAGTTGTAATTTTTTCTCTAGCCCCCACCCTGTTCCTGAGAAATCATTGCTGTTAGTTTCAGCACCTGATAGACCAGTTAGACTCTCTACTGACAGGTGGGAGGTCCCAGACTACCAGCTCCCATCCAGAACCGCCCACCTGACAGTAGAGATCCTAATTAGAATATTGAGATTGGAAAGTTAGAACACTGCTTGCTTGGGATTGGTGGGGGCTAGAGAAATAAATGCAACTGTTCCAGAATCAGTGGCTCGGAGCCTATTGAACGATGAAAGGGGCTGGACTAAGTGGAGGTGGTAAGTGGTCCCCTTAAGTTCTAGATACCAGGTTATTAATGTTTGTGGTCTTGTAATGGCAGATCATTGACATAGGGTTAATTTTTATAGCAATACAGGGGTGCTGGTGTCAATGATATATGACAGGTCATGTAGCTGCCGTAGGACTTGAGCAGAAGATGGGCCCAGTTCCTAGTGGGTAGCCAGAACCTAGACGAGTCATCCTTTCTTTATGGGATGACATTATCATGGAGAAGAACCATAGAACGGTTGATCCTAATCTTGTATCCTACCATATGATAGGGAAAAACAAACACTTCATGCTCTGCATGGGAGGGTCTAGGATGAACCAACTCTAAGAGAACCAGGGAGGAGCAAATGCAGCTGAATTAGGCTTTTATTTTATTGCCTTACCCCCAAATTTGTAGCTTGGATCTGACCACTCATGGTCTTCTGCATTAGCTCTATTGGGAGTGCAGAGGTAGCAAGTGGGCTACTGTATCCTGGATCCTCAGGGGACTCTTAGGTGTCTCTGCAACATCAGAAGATCCCCGTATTATAGATGGCACATGCTAAGTGGGGGATTCCAAGTACTCTATTATTATCCTTCTTACATACCAATAGAAAGCCAAAAGCACATTGAATTCAGCGCCCTGTTAGGTTTGTCGGCATGTGCCCCATTGCCCAAGATATTGGTGCTGTTAGCTTAGTACCGATATCCCTCCACTGTCAGAAAGGCGGGCCTTACTACTCAGCGTCATCACCGCCTATAGCCATGTACTATAAGAGGCAGCAATGACGCTAGGCTGTAAGGTCTGCCGTTCTGACAGTGGATGGATATCGGTACCAAAACTAACAGCACCGAAATCTCCATCACTGGGGCACACTGTTGGCTTTCTAGCAGAATGTAATACCGCACATCTCTGAGGATATGAAAGGTCCTGTTTATGTAGAACCTCTATGTCAGCATTATTCGGATACAAGATCAGATTGTTGTTTATGTATTATACAGTATTCTGCTATTATTTTAGATCTGTATTACTTGGGTACTATATGGCAGCATTAAGTGGGCACACTATGTCAATATTATTTGGGTATGGAATGAGGTTGTTATTTTTGTGCTCTGTATCTCACTATTATTTGAAATTTTAAGGTGGTATAATTTAGGGAGTGTATAGCATTGTATGGGCTGTCTATGTCTCTATTATTTAGGTATGTTATGATATTGTGTTTTTTCCTACTATATCCTGCTATTTGAGATCTGTAAAGTGATATGACTTGGGTAAACCATGGCGCTATTAGTTGGGCACACAATGTCAATATTAACGTATTTGGGTATGGAATGAGATTATTATTTTAGTACTATATATCCCACTATTATTTGAAACTTTAAGGTGGTACAATTTAAGGACTATGTGGTAGGATTGTTTGGGCACTGTATGGTAGTAATAGGTGGACTCTCTAGGTCAGTATTATTTTGGGTACAGTTTGAGATTGATGTTTTTGTACTATATCCCATCATTATTTGGGAACCTTAAGGTGGTGTGATTTAGGGACTACTGTATATGGTAGTATTACTTTAGCACTATATGGCAGCATTATTTAGGAATTATACATCTTAGTATATTATTTTACTAAAATACTACTGTATATGGCATTATTATGTGGTACTGTATGATACTGTCGATTGGGTACTGTATAATACACATTTTTGTGAAAAGAGCGATATTAGAGGTAGGGCTAATTGATCTAGGGCATTTTACTATGCTGGGGGGGCTGTATTAAAAATTTGTCATGGCACACTACACTATATTGCACATTTCATACTTGTTCTTGAGAGCCTGGTTGTTGACCTATAGGTCACAAATATTTTTGAGTGCGCCCCTAAAATTGTTGCAGTTTGGACAGTCGTTCGTGTTCTCGCTCATACCCAGCCACACGCAATGACAATGACGCCCAATTTTCACGACCAAGATTTCCGTCCCATTACACAACGCAAACAAACGCATTCGCCAGAGCACCTGAACGCGATAAGTTCCAATTCCGTACTGGGATCATTTTACGCTTTCTCTTACAGACAGGAAATGGAACCTTGAAGGATTTTATACCGGAGTACACAAGTAGACACAAGTGGGAGGCGGTAAGCGGGAGTCCACGACTGTACAGGGGCACACTTTCTATCCCCCTCAGCCCAGGCATCCACCCAGAGCCGGGGGTCCTCACTTGCTTTGTTTGCACTTTTTTTTTTCACCGTTTTTCAGCTTTTTTCTATTATTTTGGCAGACTTTTTGGAATGTCTAGGAGCTGAGGGCTTTGCTTCACGGAGAAAAATCCTGAAGCGAGAAAAAGGGAAAGTTATAGACTAAACCACAGTAATGTAAACATGTCTGCAGCTAAAATAACTCCACTTTCATTGGAAACACAGCTCAGTCACAATCAGACTTCTGTGTGCTCCGCGCAGTCAAACGGCACCTTAATGGCCACCAATTAATAGATTATGCAGCGCTCCAGGTCCCCGGCCTGACTCGATTCTTTTTCTAGCTTCAGGACTGCAAGATCTTTGTGTATTTTCTACTTAAGTTTCAGCAACCCTTCGGCCGTGTAAACACAGCGTAAAAGAGCGTAAATCCACCGGCTCCCCGAGACGTAGAATCTGCTCATTTTAGAGAATATTTGTAAAAAGTTTCGTTTTGATCAAGATTCCTAAACTAGTAGAGTCAGTGGTGTTTTTGTGATATAGGACCCAAGAGGAGGGGGAAGGGAGAACAATGTACAACCCTACTAACCCTAAGCAAAAATTTCAGCTTGGTTTTCGGCACCTCCACCCATCTCTGTCTGCATCTGACACCAAATTTTTGGCAGAGGTACTTAAAGCATGAAAAGCTTCTATAGTGCAGGCAAATGTAGAAGAGACTGAGCCGGACTTGTTCCCAGATTACCCAACGTCCATCCTTATACTTTATAATTTGTAGTTTTTGACAGAAAAAACAAAGAGAATACAGTTAAACATGAGACCCCGACCACTATCCTGTACACATGCACACCTAGCTTGTTGTATATCTGCCAATATTTACTGGCAGTTGTCTTGGAGGGAACGTTGGTCGGGGAGGTCATACCATTTTGGGGCAATGTAAGTTGGAATATATGTGGCCCAGTCCCTTTATGTGAGATGACTGGTCCTACATCGCCTAGAGAATAACAAAGAGTCACCCAAGCCTGGCAGATTTGCCAACTCTACTGGAAGACCAGGAGGTCTTCTATTGCTGGAGATTTGGCTTGCTGCCATGCCTGACTTGGGTCAGGGCCATGGCTATTGGGGTGTAGAGGTAGCAGTTACTACTGGACTTTGGTACCTGAGAGGCCCTAAAGGACGTCTCTGAATCAGGAAGTTGGGACTTGAACCTTATCTCCTCTAATGTTTACTGTAGGAGGAAGTCATCATGGTCTCGTACATATTAGATGGTTGGCCAGTCCCCTCAAACTCAACAAGTTTGACCAACATACATCTAATTTGTATGGGTAACTTTAAAGAAACCTTGGGTGGATAGGTTGATTGATGGTTGATTAAATTGGCCCAAGATGGAGATGTCGCCAGAAGTGGGTGATAGTGAGGATGGGTGAGGGGCACCATACAGGGTCAGGGTTAAAGGAGATGTCTCACATCTGACAACCATGATTGTAAGATACTGACATAGGAAATATATTACACGGTGGCCCTATAGATGAATGAACATCAATGTAATACATGGCTGGATAGAGTGCACTAGAGTAGGAGTCACCTTCACAAAGAGAAGGGTTTACCATGGTGAAATTTTGCCCTATGATGTTTTGATGGAAAAGCTGAACATGGTGGCCAGTATAAGACTGGCCCACCAGAGTACCAGAGGATCCTCTAATGAGCCCAGGCTCTAACATTGTAATGGTTCAGCAGAAGACAACCCCCCCCCCCCCCATCCTGTTTCTTATAGACCAGGACCCAACATAAATCCACAAAACCCATAGTGAATAACGCCAACAAGAGCAAACAGAGCAATTTATTTGCAGTTTTGGACCAAGGTTCCTTGGGCCCACCATAGATCATAGTATTCTTTAAATTTGGTGGTCTTTTGTTGGATCAATATTGTGTTAGAGACTGGGCCCACCAGAGTCTGACTGTCTCTATGGTAGAAACAGCTTTGAAAGACTAGAATTTTTGGCAAAAAATTTCAAAAATTCTATTCCACTTTTTTTTTTTTTTTTTCCAAATTATATCTGTTGCTAAGAAAGCTGAGTGACTGAGTGACAACTCGAACTCCAATAGTGACTAATATTTCCTGAAATCTGGACAAATCTTCCTTTTTGCCTTCTAGGAAAGCGGGGTGACAATCCCAATGGGAAGTATTGTACAATGAAAGATGCGCACAACCAATAGGTAGGAGGATGGGTCCTGCCTGAATTTGGGTTCCAGCTACGACTACATCAATCACTTATATTATTAGATTATCTTTACCTATTTTTTAAATTTTTTTAGAACATTTTTTACATGGTTGGTATAAAACTAACTAACTAAGGAAATAATTTTAGACGGATGTCTACAACCTATGTGGTAGGGTCGATGGGACCTTCAAAAATTTGGGCTCTGCACGGGTCTATATCAGCTGCCATTGATCCCTATTATTACCTTATTTTTATATTTTGCCCTACTTATTTATTTTTTACTTTTTGAATATTATTATATTGTTGATATGATATAAAATAAAGCTAAAAAGACAATATATTTTTGCGGAATGTTATTTGTTTTTCACTCCTTTTTGTGTGTTTTTACTCTTTTCGGAGGTTTTTTTTCTTTCTTTTCTTGTTTTAGTTGTTTACGTGCCGGTGTTTGCTTTCAGCTCTGCGGCTTTAAATGCAGGAATGTATACAGTCCACACTCGGTGCTTGTGAGTTGGCGTGCTGGGGTTTGTTTTCCAGGCTCGTGTGTGGTGGTCTGTGGGGTATATGATGCTGCAGTTGTGGAGGTTTCAGTCTGGGAGGACTCTGGTCGGTTTTCACTCATCTATGATTGGAGAAGGGGATAGACTCATACACTGGGCTGAGACTACTGCCAGGGACTGACTCAGTTCACATCCCTCTCCATCCACAAGCACAGGGCTCTGCACTATATCCACATTTACCACCGCCTCGCAGGGGACATCCATATCACACATAGACATTTCCACTGGTTGCTGCTACTCCAAACACCACCCAAGCATCCGAAGAACTCTTTTCTGTACCCAGCCTCCTCCATCTGTTGCTGCTTTGTCAAAGTCCCCATCCTCGGATCTATGACTTTTCCCACTCCGTAGACTCGGTGAGTTCTCTGGATTTTTCTTTCCTTCGGAGGATTTTGCAAGGTTGACGGCAAAGTTTACAGATGTAGCAGAGCTGAGTCTGTCATGTGGAACGACACATAGTGATATTCCTATATATTATCTGTAGTTTTGTCTATAGCTAGACTTATCTAAAGTTACTGAAGTATCACAGTGCATCGTGACAATTTCAGCTCTGCTACATCGATATTGATCGCCATTTGCACAGAAAAAAGCGTTTCTAAATACTTTTGAGACGTTTTATTTCAGACATGGGTTGCTAGTACTTTCTGTATGTCAAAGCTGTCATGACGGAGGATGCCTGCGTTTTGTTCAGATGTAGCAGAGCTGAGGATGTCATTTGGCACAACACATGTTGAAATTATGATATGTTACCTGTAGATTTGTCCATAGGTAAACTTATTTGCACTTATGGAAGTGTCAGAGTGCAACAATATAACATTTCCAAGAGTTTCATGACAAATCCAGCTCTGCTACATCAATATCCATCACCGTCTGTACAGACACAAGCGTTTTATATATGTTTTATTTAAGACACGTGTTGCTAGTTTATTTTCTTTTGCATGTCAAAGCTGTCACGACTGAGGATGAGGAATTATCGTTGCTTGTGTTTAGTCTTGCGTCGTGTCCAGATGTAGCAGAGCTGAGTTTATTATTTATTCATTGTGATAACTTGTCTGTTGTACGCAATAAATCGGAAAAAATCTTGCAGTTTCATCGTGAGTTGTGTCAAGTGACTTGGCGCGGCTGCCGATAACAAACTCGGCTCTGCTGTATCCATATCTCTTACTTTTTGCTGGTTTTCCTTGGCCCTACTTAAGGCTCGACAGATCATTTGAATCTATTAACCTGGATTTCATGAAAGGCGATGACGGTTTTGTCATTTCGGTAACAAATGATGTCTTGGGGAACTCCAGATTTCGTCTTGAGGCGCTGAGGTTGGAGGCGCTGTATTTTGACAGATGACATAGACTGTTGTTAGGTTTAATAAGGGGAGGGAGGGGGTTTCTTGCGATGTTTGGTAAATGACTCTTCCCTCTTGTATCATCCAGATGGGATTATATTTTACGTTCTGCCGCGTCGTTGGTGATTGGGATGAATGGTGATGTGTATAGCAGAGGGTGAGTGTTAGTAAGTGACCCCTCGCAGGCCGCTGCACCGCGCTCCGTCTTGTAGTTTCTCGTATTACATCATTTAGGAACGTTTAATCACAACATTTACTCAGGTTTTTCTGGTTCGGATACTGCCGCCTTAAAGGGACAGGCCACCTCAAACACAGCAAACTGTGCAATACAAGGAATACAGCAGGCATAGGGCAGGATTACGGCCTCGCGCGACCCCTGAGTAGTACGGACCAGTGATCTGGCGACTTTAGGAGTCTATGGGACCATTCTGTGTACCTCCCTATGCCATGTTCTCACATCCCATATAACAGAGTAGTTCTCTATATATGGAGTCCCCATATGGCGGGAGAGCTTTGTAGAAGGGCCACGGGGGTTCAGCATACGTCCATGCAGACGCTATATGTGTGAGGCCTGGGCCTAGACTGCCATATTTTCGTAGAAATGCAGGCCATCATGTTATCTCAAAAAGAGGCAGTTTCCATAGCACCAAGTCACCAAGCCAGCTTTGAGACCTAAGCCCGAGCCTGGACGGCCATAGATATACACGGACTCACATGGGTGTTATGGGGCAGAGTTATTAAAATGGTATAAAAGCAAAACTGGCTTAATTGCCCATAGCAACCACCCACAGCCCATAGTAACCAATCACAGTGCAGCTTTCATTTCATATTCTGCACCTGAAAAATGAAAGCTGAGCTGTGATTGGTTGCCATGTGCTGTGATTGGTTGCTATGGACAGCTTTCAGTTTTGCTTTTAGATTGCTTTAGATTGCTTTAATAAATCTGCCCCATGTGTCCCAGGCCTGGAGTGCAGGGTTCCTCATACTGCAGTAATGCCGCATAGTTCATGGGTCGCTACCGTTTCCGTATACAATGAGATAGTGATGTGAATATTCTAAAAATCCCATATAACTAGATAATACATTGAAATAGCACTAGAAATTGTACAATATTACAACCTCAGCTCTGCTATACCTGCGCTTATGAGACTGCACGATGATAGAGGTACGAGGCATGGCGCGCCTCACACATTGATACCTAAATATTTGATTTGGGTTATTTTTTCCAGTTTTGGTTACGTCTTGCAAGTGTCCAAGTCTGCATGAGCCGCTCTTGTTAAGTGTCCGTCATGTGCTGTAGACGTAACACCTTAAGGAGTAACCCTGATCTTACAAGGAGCCCATGAAAGCAGATCGGGCATGTAGACTGTTCTGCCAGAGACAGAACACAGGAAGGTCACATCCAGAGCGGGTTTATTAAGAAAACATGCGGAGTAGTCACTGGGGAGAAAAGTTCAGCTTTTTCTTACGGCTGAGCCCCAGTGCCGGCTCTTTAACAAGAAGCTCACTGTAGGGGATGGAGGACTTAACCTTTTACAGATGCCGAAATGTACACGGCCAGGGGTAGCGGTCCTCACCCAACATGCAAATCATATGACAGCAGATGTATGTGTCACAAACAGTCACGTGGGCCGCCATTCACTTATTATTTACCTATAGAATATATAATATCTCTAGTTATGTAGCAAAAGTAACGGCAGAACAGACACAGTGTACCCAAAGGAAAAGCAAATACATACAAGAACCCCCCCCCCAATAATAAAGTAAGAACTACATATATATATATATATATATATATATATATATACAGTGCCTACAAGTAGTATTCAACTCCCTGAAGATTTAGCAGGTTTGATAAGATGCAAATAAGTTAGAGCCTTCAAACTTCAAACAAGAGCAGGATTTATTAACAGATGCATAAATCTTACAAACCAAAAAGTTATGTTGCTCAGTTAAATTTTAATAAATTTTAAACATAAAAGTGTGGGTCAATTATTATTCAACCCCTAGGTTTAATATTTTGTGGAATAACCCTTGTTTGCAATTACAGCTAATAATCGTCTTTTATAAGACCTGATCAGGCTGGCACAGGTCTCTGGAGTTATCTTGGCCCACTCCTCCATGCAGATCTTCTCCAAGTTATCTAGGTTCTTTGGGTGTCTCATGTGGACTTCAATCTTGAGCTCCTTCCACAAGTTTTCAATTGGGTTAAGGTCAGGAGACTGACTAGGCCACTGCAACACCTTGATTTTTTCCCTCTTGAACCAGACCTTGGTTTTCTTGGCTGTGTGCTTTGGGTCGTTGTCTTGTTGGAAGATGAAATGACGACCCATCTTAAGATCCTTGATGGAGGAGCGGAGGTTCTTGGCCAAAATCTCCAGGTAGGCCGTGCTATCCATCTTCCCATGGATGTGGACCAGATGGCCAGGCCCCTTGGCTGAGAAGCAGCCCCACAGCATGATGCTGCCACCACCATGCTTGACTGTAGGGATGGTATTCTTGGGGTCGTATGCAGTGCCATCCAGTCTCCAAACGTCACATGTGTGGTTGGCACCAAAGATCTCGATCTTGGTCTCATCAGACCAGAGAACCTTGAACCAGTCTCAGAGTCCTTCAAGTGATCATGAGCAAACTGTAGACGAGCCTTGACATGACGCTTTGAAAGTAAAGGTACCTTACGGGCTCGTCTGGAACAGAGACCATTGCGGAGGAGTACGTTACTTATGGTATTGACTGAAACCAATGTCCCCACTGCCATAAGATCTTCCCGGAGCTCCTTCCTTGTTGTCCTTGGGTTAGCCTTGACTCTTCGGACAAGCCTGGCCTCGGCACGGGAGGAAACTTTCAAAGGCTGTCCAGGCCGTGGAAGGCTAACAGTAATTCCATAAGCCTGCCACTTCCGGATGATGCTCCCAACAGTGGAGACAGGTAGGCCCAACTCCTTGGAAAGGGTTTTGTACCCCTTGCCAGCCTTGTGACCCTCCACGATCTTGTCTCTGATGGCCTTGGAATGCTCCTTTGTCTTTCCCATGTTGACCATGTATGAGTGCTGTTCACAAGTTTGGGGAGGGTCTTAAATAGTCAGAAAAGGCTGGAAAAAGAGATAATTAATCCAAACATGTGAAGCTCATTGTTCTTTGTGCCTGAACTACTTCTTAATACTTTAGGGGAACCAAACAGAATTCTGGTGGTTTGAGGGGTTGAATAATAAATGACCCTCTGAATAAACTTTTCACAATTAAAAAAAAAATTAAACAAAGAAATAACATTCTTTTTTGCTGCAGTGCATTTCACGCTTCCAGGCTGATCTACAGTCCAAATGTCACAATGCCAAGTTAATTCCGAATGTGTAAACCTGCTAAATCTGCAGGGGGTTGAATACTACTTGTAGGCACTGTATATAGCAAAAAAAGGCAGTAGTAAAAATATATAGCATATCTATCTATCTATCTATCTATCTATCTATCTATCTATCTATCTATCTATCTATCTATCTATCTAATTACCTACCTTTCTATCTCATCTATCTATCTATCTATCTATCTATCTATCTATCTATCTATCTCCTATCTATCTATCTATCTCCTATCTATCTATCTATCTATCTATCTATCTATCTATCTATCTATCTACCTATCATCTATCTATCTATCTATCTATCTATCTATCTATCTCCTATCTATCTATCTATCTATCTATCTATCTATCTATCTATCTCCTATCTATCTATCTATCTATCTATCTATCTATCTATCTATCTCATATTTCTCATATGTTATATTCTTGTACATTATTATCCATGTATTTTGATGATCATATGTTAATGAATATTGAGCTGATAAATATACAGCATACTACAAAGAAACTGCTTTGTACATTTGGTCAATGGAATTGATCTTGCAGTACCTTTCCTCGCCACTATGCAGTGTATGGAGCTATGCTAGTTTCATTGCATTGCAGCTCCTTTGAACAGCTGAATGTTGGGGGCATCATGACTGTCCCCCATTGATCTGATTTTGATGATCTATCCTAAAGATAGGTCATCAATAATAACACCCCGAATACCCCTTTAGTACAATAAATACAAGGAGATGGGTTGTGAGTTGTAACCACTATAGGGGGAAGAGATTGAGGGAAATGTGGAATATGTATAATAAATAAGAACCGTTGGAAGTCGGTAGATCAGAATTCTAGACAAGGCGTTGTAATGACCAGTCTCCTCTACAGGCAGGACTATTGTAGTAAATACCTGTATTCAACATGAAATAACAATTTTGGAGCATCTTTTTGCAGTAATTTATGTTGTTCCTGTATAATTCCTCCTACAATGCCTGAATACATTGACAACTGGGTGTCGCCAGTTAGGGGGGTGTTCCTGCCTTGTCTGATAAAGTTCAATCAGTGCAGAATCAGACACCTCCGCAGGTTGACTTTTTATTAAATGTTTGGATTGATTGCTGTCAGAAACAGAAGGGTTAATAGTTTATTTTTCTCAATTAACAAAATTAAGTGAGCAAAGAAAAGAGAAATATAAATTCCATCACTTTCTGGTGTGACCTTTGCCCTTTGGAGGAGGAGTCCTGGAAGTGATGATCCGGCCCCTGCAGAGCCCTGATCTCATCATCCAGGCTGTCTGGGATGACATGAAGAGACAGATGGATTGGAGCAAGCAACATCCACAGAAGATCTGGGCTTAGTTCTCCAAGATGGAGGGAACAACCACCCTGCCGAGTTCTGCCAAAAACTGCCTGCAAGTACCGAGAACTGATAGAATGCAAAGGGCAAAGGTCACACCAAATATTGATGGCATTTACATTTCTCTTTTCTTCATTCACTTAATATTGTGAATTGACAAAAATAAAGAATTAACCCTTCTATTCCAGACAGTATTCGTACTATGCAGCATGTTTTGCATATGAATTACCGTATGATGAGGATAATCTAGTATTACTACCGTATATGTGCCTATACTACCCCTTGCCCCCTGTAGCCCCTATAGCTTACAGTATCCTTTACACGGTGTGATTTTCTGTTTATTTCCACCGTTGTGTACAGGGGTCTTTTGTTGAGTCCTGGCCCTGGAGACTGTCTATAATAAGGTAATATTCCCAGCGCTGCCTCTGATCTCCATTCATAGCTTTCACAAGTTTGTTAAGTCCTTAAAGGAACCTTTTCTTAGAGCCTACAAAACCAATTACCGGCGTACTTGACCCTCCTGAGACGTCTGACCCTTGTTTCCACTCCTACTGTGCCTTTACATCTCACATTTACCTAAGGTACAACTGTAAAGCGCACAATTGTATCGCTGGTAGACGGGGATATGACTAGTCCTGGCAGTGTAATGTATGGGGTGCACACGTATAGAGGAAGCCTCGGTTACAGAGTTTGCCCCAAGTCGTACTCCAGGAGGGCACTGTGACGCTATATTGTGCTGCGTCCAAATAAATCCAATATTGGGAACTGATGGAATTTTCTTAGTATATCTTTATAGTGCTCAGATCTCTATTTTTCTAATACACAGATCCAAATTCCCTGCATGAACATAGCAAAGAGTTGTTACGAATTTTCCCAAAATTTTGAGTTCAGCACCAACAAATCTCTATTATACTCTATTATACTATATAGGAGGTGTTGCAGAAACATAATAAACATTGATACTCGCTGACTCCCCTCTCCTGAGCTCCCTTTGGTCATCTTCTGACCTCTTCTGGCCTCCTGGGTAATGCCACAGGGCCATAAGGAACTGCCAAGGCCCAATCACAGGCTTCAGCCATTCCCTGGGACCTGTAACGTCATGCTAGGAAGAGGCTGCAAGACAACCAAAGAGAGTCCGTGTGAGTCCAGGAGAAGTGAGGGAAGGTGAGTATCGGTGTTATGTTACGCTCTTCCCCTGGGCCTCCACTTATTATATAGCGCTAGCATCTGCCCAACACTTCATCTGCAGGTCAGTATTGGCGCTGAGCCACCTACATGTAGGCAATTGTCGGTGGTTATGGTACGCCGTGCCTCAGCCACCTCCCCTACCGCGGCACCTAGCTTCAGTGGCACCCCCTTCTCCCCCACCGCCCCCCTCCCTTGGTGGCCCCCGCACCCACCTACAGCCCCCCTCCCGCGACAAACCCCTGTCCCTCCTTGGCCTCAACACCGAAGTCCGACTCACCCCCCTCCCATGGCACCCCTCTCCCCACCCGGCCTCCGTTCCGCGTCTACCTTTGGGCCCCCCTTCTGCGGAACCCCCTACCCTTGCAGCGGCCTCCGCCCCAACCCCCCCTCTCCAGGCCTCTTGCCCCTGGCGTCCTCCACACCACCCCCGGCACCCCCTCTCGCATACCCCACATCCCCCCTCCCCCTCCTACCACAGCTTCCCCTCCCGTGGTTCCCCCTACCTCCCCTCCTGGACCCCCTGTCACCCTGTTTCCTCAGCTGTTTTGTGTATTGCAGCTCAGTGCCAGAACAGTCCCACTGAATTCAGTTATACCTGTACACTTAGACCAGGTCTTGTTGAGGACTGCAGGATATGTCACATTACTCATGAGGGCATGACATAATATCTTCATTAGAGGTTCATATATATATCTTATATTTTTTTATATTATTACTATTATTATCATTATTAATTTTTATTATAATTATTATTTATTCTTTTCCAATCTTTTTTAAATCTATTACTTTCGATTTTTTTATATTTATTTTTTCATCTTTCTTATATTATTATTATTATTATTATTATTATTATTATTATTATTATTTAATGATTCAATTATTTTAAATTATTTTATTTATATTTTCAATTTTTTATGTTATTATTATTATTATTATTATTTTTTTTCTATTATTATGTAATGTTTCCGTTTATATTTTTTTAAATTTAATTACCTTATTATTATTAGCATTATGATTAGCATTAGTATTAATATTATATATTTTCTTCTTATTATTATTATTATATTTTTAAATTATTTTTAAATCTATTATTTTGGGGAAAAAAAAATCTGATTTTAGGCCAAACTTGACCTGTAACATTAAGTTCCTGCTGGAAAAAAATAAGACATTAGTTGCATTTCAATGGAAAAAGAGATATTTTAAGTGACTGGACTGCTGTGTGGTTTCTGAGAGTCCATTGCAACCACACCGGATTACTTACGTCTATTTTCCGAGGAACATGGCAGGATCTGCGCTCATGATGGCTTGTTTTCATTCTCACAGTTTGCATCTATCCCAGAAAAGAGATTTGGGGTTGTAGAGGTGAAAAGACAGCGAGCAGCACATTGTAAGCACATTGTGTGTATGCGCTGCTACATCTGGTAACCTGCCCTACAGCTGGTGTCGGGGTTATTTACAACTACAGGAGTGTTTTTCTTCCTTTCCATCCATAGAAACTCAGTACTAGATAAATTGTAAACGTGACAATGGGTAGGGGATCCCTGATCCCCATTTGGCAATACATGCTGAATAGTGGCAGTCAGTACGAAGAGGAATGCTGGGAAGAGTTATAGGTAACCGCAAATATGGCATCAAAAATATCCAATATTATAAATAGGAACCCCGCAGGTTTGACTTTGATTTCAGCGGCCAGTCCTGAGAGACTGTACGGATAGACTGCCACAAGACTGCAGCAAGAGGAGGCGACCTTATATATGGGGTGTGGTTTTTCCACTATATAGAATTTTGTCGGCACAGAATGCATTGCGTAGTCACAAAAATATGATCTATGTGCACAGAATTAATTTTGTGATCACAGAAATCATTTTAGTGCCCAGGAACTCACAGAATGCAAACAGTTTATTGTATGATGTTGTCGACTTTGTAACACAGAACTGATTTTTATGTGACCACAGAATCACAAACTATATCTTGTGATTACAAAATGAAATTTTGTAACAAATGACAACTAATTAACCAACCAAATTGTAGCACAGAATGCTATTTTGTAACACAGAATGTTATTTTGTTACACAGGGTGTTATTTTGTTGCACAGAATGCTATTTTGTTGCACATGATGCTATTTTGTTGCACAGGATGTTATTTTGTTGCACATGATGCTATTTTGTTACACAGAATTTTATTTTGTTGCACAGGATACTATTTTATTACACAGGATGTTATTTTGTTACACAGGATGTTATTTTGTTGCACAGGATACTATTTTATTACACAGGATGTTATTTTGTTACACAGAATGTTATTTTGTTAGACATGATGTTATTTTGTTGCACAGGATACTATTTTGTTGCACAGGATGTTATTTTGTTGCACATGATGCTATTTTGTTGCACAGAAAACTATTTTGTTACACAGGATACTATTTTGTTGCACAGGATGTTATTTTGTTGCACATGATGCTATTTTGTTGCACAGAAAACTATTTTGTTACACAGGATACTATTTTGTTGCACAGGATGTTATTTTCTTGCACATGATGCTATTTTGTTACACAGGATACTATTTTGTTGCACATGATGCTATTTTGTTGCACAGGATACTATTTTGTTGCACAGGATGTTATTTTGTTGCACATGATGTTATTTTGTTGCACATGATGTTATTTTGTTACACAGGATACTATTTTGTTGCACAGGATGTTATTTTGTTGCACATGATGTTATTTTGTTGCACATGATGTTATTTTGTTACACAGGATACTATTTTGTTGCACAGGATGTTATTTTGTTGCACAGGATGTTATTTTGCCACACATAATTTTCTCTTGTAAGACATAAGTGTAACTTATAGCTCCTGGGTCCCAATAAAAAATCTGTAATGACCCCCACTTACCTTATGCCATTTAGAATAGTGGTATATTTATGTGTAATTAGATTTTTGGAGCCCCCTTAGGATCTGGGGCCAAGTAAAACTGCTGTACCCCCGACAGCTATGAGTCTGCCTTAGCCCGACCTATTCATTATATTTCATGGCACTAACTTTTCTGGCCTGAGTTATAATGGGAATCTATACCAGTTCCTACCTGGCCTAAATGTCCAGTTTGGCGCTGGAACGTGCGGGTGATTTATGAAGAAGCCAGAACCTCTTCATAAATCGATGGTTCCCTCACTCCCTGCACCTGTAGTGGCTTTTATGTCAATACATAAAAAATGCCCCATTATATTCCAAAATAAAACTGTCCAAAATAAAAATTTAAATTCTATTTGACAAAATAAAATTCTGTGCCAAAAAATAACACAACCTAAACTTTTTGTACACACAACTGATCATGTGACCACATAAATTGTGTGAGTATTTTTGTGGATACAGAATGTATTTTGTGTTATTGTTGTACATATTTTTGCTGTATTCCGAGTTTACGAAATTCCCTGTGAACAAACAGCGCCTCACACTTCTTTGGGATTAACAGCCATTTACTAAGGGAGGAGGTACCACAATGTAAGACACCTCCCTGGCAGAGGAGGCAGATGGATGAGGCACTGCTTCCCTTCCTGTGCCTGCCTACACCATGGTTTGAGATGTTGTGGTTTTTAAGCAAACTTTTTGAAGTGAGCCAAGTCACACAGTCACTCCAACTTTCTACATTTCCTTGAATTTTTCATCATTTTTGGTTTGTGGCCTTGGACCCAAATAGTCGTCATTGTCTTATATTACAGAATATAAACTGTAGGGAATTATGTTATACCGATGTCCCCAATGTACTCCTTACCACTCCATAATAATAGCAGAAGTGTCCATGTGAGAGTGTGAACCAGAAGACCCCATAGCAGTGCCAATCAAAGGGATATAATACATAGCACCAGCCACAGTGCCCTCCATGATTAGGACCAACCAGACTGCCCTTGTGAATAGTGCCAACTAGAGAGCCCCCCTTGAATATTACCAGACAGACTGTCTTTGTTAATAGAACCAACTAGACTGCCCTTGTGAATAGTGCCAACCAGAGTGCCCCCCATGAATAGTACCAACCAGACTACTCTTCTGAATAGTATCCATGAGAGTACCATCCATGAATAGTACCAACCAGACCATTACTGTGAATAAGTGCCAACCAGAGTGCCCCCCATGAATAGTACCAACCAGACTACTCTTGTGAATAGTATCCATGAGAGTACCATCCATAAATAGTACTAACCAGATCATTACTGTGAATAATGCCAACCAGAGTGCCCCCATGAATAGTACCAACCAGATTGACCTTGTGAATACTACTCATGAGAGTACTATCCATGAATAGTACCAACCAGACTGCCATTGTGAATAGTGCCAACTAGAGTGCCCCTATGAATAGTACCAACCAGACTGCACTTGTGAATAGTACCCATGAGAGTACCATCCATGAATAGTACCAACCAGACTGTTACTGTGAATAGTGCCAACCAGAATACCCCCATGACTAGTACCAACCAGACTGTTATTGAGAATAGTACCAACCAGAGTGCTCTCTGTCAATTCCATCAATAGAAACACTTGCTGATCAGTGATATCTTAACCTTTAGAATGACCATGAATGAATGTTGCTGGTGGTATGAACCCCGAGACTCCTACAATCAGCAGTCGTTGTACAGCAGGTACCAACTCAACAAAATCCAATGCATGTGTGGCAGTGTCTGATACTACAGCTCGTCCCTGGTTAGCTTGGTTATTAAATGGGCTGGGATACAATACCAAACACAATAATACATTTATGAACTTCACTAAATCAGTTACCTTGATATGCTGAATGGTGGCATTGAACCTCAGTGATCATACCTACCGGCTCTCTATGAATGTGGGGCTTTGAGGCTCTAAATAGTGGGACCCCCAGTGATCAGATGCTTTCCTGTGGATATTGAATAAGTGTTGATGTCAGAAAAATTCCTTTCATGGAAGACTTCTACGTCCGACATTGTAGTCCCTCTTGTATCATGAGTCTACTGGACAATTGTTGAGGGTTGGAAAGCCCTTCTCACTGGATGACCATGAATTTGGTGCTTGCTTGGGTCTCCCAGCAGTGGGACCCCAGTGATGAGATACTTATCTCTTATCTGTGGATAGAGTATACATCTTGATCTTGGGAAACCAATTTAAGAAAGACTTGTATGCTCAACACGTTAGTTCCTCATCTTCCATGTGGCGCCTCGAAAATCAGTGAGGGTTGGAAAGCCCTACTCACTGGACAAACTTTAATGTGGGGCTCATTGACTCTAGCAGTGGAGCCCCTAGTGATCATATGCTCATCCCCTTCCTGTGGATAGAAGTGTTGATCTTGGGAATACCCCTTTTAAGAAAGACTTGTATACTCATCATGCTAGTCCCCCATGTACCATGAGTCTCCTGGACAATTGGTGACGGTTGGAAAGCCCTCCTCACTGGAAGAGCATGGGGAATTGAGCAGTAGGACCCTCAGTGATCAAATACTTATCCCTTTTCTGTGGATAGAGTATAAGGGTTGATCTTGGGGAACCAATTTTATGAAAGACTAGTTTGCCCAACACGGTAGTCCCTCATGTACCTTGAGTCTTCTGGGCAAATGGTGAAGGTTGGAAAGCCCTCTTCACTGGATGACCATGAATGTGAGGCTTATGGCTCCAGGCGGTGGGACTCCCACTGATCAGATACTTATCCCCTTCCTGTGTTTAGAGTATAAGTGTTGATCTAAGAAACCCCTTGAGTTTTGAGCCTTCAGTACCTTGAGTCTCCTAAACAAATGATACTTGTTGAAAACTAAGTTATATATTCGAGATTACTCATTTTTTTACTGAAATGGAAGAAATGGACAGAGAATTATGACAAGGGGGAAACGAGGAATATGGGGCTGAACCAAAAGCTAGACATTTCCAAAAGCTTTTGCCGACTAAACCCAATATTTCAGAGCGGGGATATTACATCGTTAAAGTTCATTTCTAGTTTGCATTTTTTTCAGACCGCTAAAGGAAAGCTTCATATAACATGTCCAGAATGATGTTTTTGTTCCCGGCAAAAAGGTTTAGGTCCCAAGACTGCCAATTAAAGCGTTCCATAAATCCTCCATTATAGGTAGTAAAACCTAAATTTAGTGTTCCTGCTTCTGCAGTGTCTAGCGTGATTGCTACCAGTTGCATGGTGGCAGATCCTGGCCGTGAGCGAGCAGAGAGTATGCTCGGGGTGAAGCGGGTTTCCTTGCCACATGGAAAAGCTCCTGTTTTTATTGTATACTTGTATTTCATGACTCTGTGTTGGGAATTCTTGAGTGAGTTTGGTTTGTGAGTCAGACATTTCATGCCTATTCATCAATGTGTTTTTTAATGTGTTGGCTTTGTGTATACAAATAGCATGTGGATATCATTAATCTAGCTAAACTGACAAGCCCAGGGAATTTCAGATGGTGAAGGCTGATTATAGTATGTGTGTACCATTAACTGTTTCAGTGCTTCATATATATATATATATATATATATATATATATATATATATATATATATATATATATATCCTGTCAGAGTATTGAGCCCTGATCAGGCCTCTCATCTATTAGACAATGTGGAAAGAGATCATTGAATTGAACTTGTGTAATACTCCACTTCTCCTGCGGGTGTGCTGCAGGGAAACTGAAAACTTTCTACCAGACTCCTCCAAAGATAAGATCCATCAACAGGACACTCTGTAACCATCCTATCATCAGGAGACCCCCTGCTACAGATGTCAGGATCAAACATAACACCAATGATGGATGTTTAACCTTTCAAATGCCATTGATCTGACTGATCTAAATGGTTCATTGATCCCAATCGGTTGCCATCACAGTTGAGATCCTAGAAAAGTGTAAGAACAAAAATAAAGTATTGCCTTCTAAATATCCTAAATTGGGCTGGGGCCCCACGTTGTCAAAATGCAGCGTTTCTGCCGCAACAAAAATTGCTGCATTTTACAGTATCTGCAAAATGGATGGGATTCTGGCTAATCACATGCACACATTACAGAAAAATATCAGCAGCGGAAATCGCAGCATGTCCATTATACCTATTGAAATGCTGGTGGAGGTATAATAGGGGCAGAAAGTCCAGAGAGAAAAACTTAGCCTTAAGGCTGTATTCACACTGAGTAACACTCGCGTTTTTTGTGCTTATTTTTGCACATAGAGCCGCGTTAACACCGCGTAGCTACGCGGCGTTAACGCGGCGCTATGTGCAAAAATAAGCACAAAAAACGCCAGCGTTACTCAGTGTGAATACAGCCTAAGGGGATTTTCTGCATTGGGGGAGTTTTTTGATATGACCGGTTAAGACATGGAGATGGGTCCCCACTTACTCTGGTCAGCTATTCTTAAAGGCAGCAGGTGCTTTAAGGGGAGAATATCTTCATAATGTGAATTGGAACATATCACAATCCATTTATTTTTGCGACATTCCTAGTGGTTACAATTTTACGCACACATTGTTTCCATAAATGACTCCAATGAATTCTACAAAATTAGATTTTTGGCATTGCACCGTATTAGTGGTTATACAGTGTTGGCCAAAAGTATTAGCACCCCTGCAATTCTGTCAGATAATACTAGTGTTCTTCCAGAAAATGATTGCAATCACAAATTCTTTGGTATAAATATCTTCATTTATTTTGCTTGCAATGAAAAAACACAAAAGGGAATGAAAAAAAAGTCAAATCATTGATCATTTTACACAAAACTCCAAAATGGGCCGGACAAAAGTATTGGCCCCCTCAGCCTAATACTTGGTAGCACAACCTTTAGACAAAATAACTGCGCACAACCGCTTCCAGTAACCATCAATTGACTCTCGTCAATTTTTCTTTTCCGTCCACATCTAGGGAGGTTAGCCACAGTGCCATGGGCTTTAAACTTCTTGATAACACTGCGCACGGTAGACACAGGAACATTCAGGTCTTTGGAGATGGACTTGTAGCCTTGAGATTGCTCATGCTTCCTCACAATTTTGCTTCTCAAGTCCTCAGACAGTTCTTTGGTCTTCTTTCTTTTCTCCATGCTCAATGTGGTACACATTGGACACAGGACAGAGGTTGAGTCAACTTTAATCCATTTCAACTGGCTGCAAGTGTGATTTAGTTATTGCCACCACCTGTTAGGTGCCTCAGGTAAGTAACAGGTGCTGTTAATTGCACAAATTAGAGAAGCATCACATGATTTTTCAAACAGTGCCAATACTTTTGTCCACCCTCTTTTTATGTTTGCTGTGAAATTATATCCAATTTGGCTTTTTGACAATTCTTTTTGTGGTTTTCCATTCAAGACTAATTAAATGAAGATAGTAATACCAAATAATTTGTGATTGCAATCATTTTCTGGAAGAAAATGAGTATTATCTGACAGAATTGCAGGGGTGCCAATACTTTTGGCGAACACTGTAGATTACTGACAGGGAATGGTAATTGTGGTGTAGGATAAAGTCTATATATAGCAGATGGAAAGTCATCAATGTGACTGTAGACATGTCTGCTACTATATGTATGAACATCTTATTTGTAGAGTATTTTTCAGAATTTTTGGAGAAACTTGTTGTAACAGGCAAAGTTGCATGAGGGTGTGAAGTGCAAACTACTGTGTAATATGTTCTTAGGGTCTGTTTTCTAGACGCGTGTTGGTTTTATCATCTATATTTCATCATCTTTGCAAGGTAAAGAAGAGTCAGCATTACTGTATTATGGATGTAGGCTGGCATATGTGGGATGTCTCCCTTAAAGGGAATGTGTCATCAGATAATGACCTATTTTTTAAATCAAGTTTTATATTAAACATATTTTCAAGAATTTTAAGAGTTTTCCAAAATGTTTCCATGTTGCGTATATATATATATATATATATATATATATATATATATATATATACTAAAAATCCTGCAATTCTGACCTTTAATAGGGATTTCTTTTATTTGTTAGCGGTCAACTTTAAAGTAACATGTAAAGTTGCATGAAGGTGCCAGTGATTGCGAATAGTTGAATTATATTTTTATAATTTTTTAAAATTTTAGATTTTGGTAACACAGTAGCTGATCCAGCTGTGAAACGCTAATATATTTGTATATATTTTGTAGATGAAGGCCAGATGTTGTACGCCAATCATTTCTACAATTTCGGAGCATTTTCTTGAGCATTTTTATGTAGATATAATGTAAATTTGTTAAAATTTTGTACAGGAAGACTGGGACTTGATCCCAGACTGAAGAACCAATTTCGCGCTCCATACGGTAAACACAATGTTGATGCGTAGATAGGATTAAATGGATTTATTTAAAGATAACGCGTTTCGGGGTATCTCGATACTTTACAAGTACCACCCCTTCATCAGATCTTATTCTTTCTGCTTTCACGTGTCTGTATGCTGTATGTGGCAAGCCATGTTGTTGTATAAACCTCGGGAAAAGCCTGCGAATGTAGGCTTTTCCCGAGGTTTATACAGCAACATGGCTTGCCACATACAGCATACAGCCACGTGAAAGCAGAAAGAATAAGATCTGATGAAGGGGTGGTACTTGTAAGGTATCGAGATAACGCGTTTCGGGGTATCTTTAAATAAATCCATTTAATCCTATCTACGCATCAACATTGTATTTACCGTACGGAGCGCGAAATTGGTTCTTCAGTCTGGGATCAAGTCCCAGTCTTCCTGTATATATATTCTCGGCCTTGAGCCATGCCACCGAAGACGCTGCCATACAAATATGGTATTGTGACACTCAGGTGTGTTTTTAAGAAAAGACATACAACGAGTGTGTTGACAGCAAAATTTTATAAGGACAGTTATACGGACATTATGTCAAACTCCTGTTAGCGCGGCCCTACTTGATTTCTTTCCTCTTCCTCCATATTGTTAAAATTTTGAACACCTTACATTATTTTACAGTGTATTTTATGTGTAAGCCTCTGCTTATCTGCAATGTTAGCATTTAGGCATTGTTGCAGGGACAAAGTTGCATGAAGGTAATTGTCATATCTTATATTGTTTTATTCTGGCTAACATATAGGTAGTAGAAGAGGGATCAGTGAGTAAAATATGACTTCAGCATCAGACTACACAGTATTTGTATGTAGTCTGTTACCATGGAGACATAATGTTCTGCACAGGAGCTGTATACACAAAACGGCAGTAGATTTTTTAACTGAAATTTGCTTAATTTTTCTATAAGATTGGAAATGCTCATTTTTGACCGACATATTAATAGTTTGGTGGGAGATTTCTCAGATTATAACATGAGCCTTATTAAATGAAATGCGTGCACGGCCTCTGGTGGAGACAAGGCCCCCTCTAAACACAAAACAAAATGTAGCCGAAAATGTAAATGCGGGGAAAATCTTACACATTCCCGTCATGCTTCCTCAGAACGGTAGTTCATGTTTCACTGCAGCCGCTGCTCCGAGCTTTCCATACCCCACAAAATGAATTACAAGCTAGGATTCCATGTTTTGTTTGACTGCAGGTAATCTGATTGGCGAACACTCTCGGGCGTTCTTCCCAAATGTTTCCAGGACTGAATTATCCAATGACTCGAAATGTGATACGAAGGCGCTTAAATTTATTCAACATCTGCCCTGAGCCCAATGCGGTTACTTTATGATCCAATAGTAAAGCCAGAGAATAGAACTGGTCAGGAAGATTCATGGAGAAGTCTCTCGGCAGATATACAGGGGGTCGTTCTAAAGGGTTCTGCACATTTTAGTTTCACGGGGACATATTTTAATGGGGTTCTGTCCAAAGGTTCTCTTTGTAGGTAGTGAAACAATACAGACCCACACTGTATATATACTAATATATAGTGACCGATATATAGGGTCACAAGGCAAATCGCATCTAGATGAAAATACGTGCAGGGTAGTCTAGGGGAGCAAGGGGAAAATGTCGATATGTCTAGTGGTCTGTGAATATGGAGTTCCTAGTATCAGTATTCCTCGTGAAAAACTTAAAAGAGTTTTCCATTAAATATTAAAAATTCACTGGGGGTGGGGGTAAAAAGGGACACTCCCATAACCCCTTAACACCCCCCCCCGACTTCTTCTGCTCTACAGACTGCCCATCTGGAAGTGCAAAGGATCATGTGACCGCTGGGGCCAATCATCCTCAGTGATCAAATGTTGGGTATTGGTAACGTATCAGCAGTGACATCACTGGTATTCATCATGTGACCAATGAGGCTATTGGTTCCCTTAGCGATCACCTGGCCCCCAGGCAATCCAGGGAGCGGAGGAAATGAGGAAAGTGCCTTCCAAACTGAGGACGAGGAGTATCATTTATTTTTTGATTTGACTCTACCCCTAGGGTTGCTATTCTGGGGTCTGGTGACACTAACCTATGTATCTGCAGGGCTGGAGTGATATGCTGGTTCTGGTGACAGTAACCTATCTATCTGCAGGGATGGGGTGATATGCTGGGTCTGGTGACACTAACCTATCTATCTGCAGGGCTGGGGTGATATGCTGGATCTGGTGACACTAACCTATCTATCTGCAGGGATGGGGTGATATGCTGGTTCAGGTGACAGTAACCTATCTATCTGCAGGGCTGGGGTAATATGCTGGATCTGGTGACACTAACCTATCTATCTGCAGGGCTGGGGTGATATGCTGGTTCTGGTAACACTAACCTATCTATCTGCAGGGCTGGGGTAATATGCTGGGTCTGGTGACACTAACCTATCTATCTGCAGGGCTGGGGTGATATGCTGGTTCTGGTGACACTAACCTATCTATCTGCAGGGCTGGGGTGATATGCTGGGTCTGGTGACACTAACCTATCTATCTGCAGGGCTGGGGTGATATGCTGGTTCTGGTGACACTAACCTATCTATCTGAAGGACTAGGGTGATATGCCAGGGTCTGGTGGCACACTCCCTTTAAGGAGGCAAACATATACAGAAGATGTACCCTGTCCTGTAGTATCCAGTACATTGTAGCACATATACATGCGCCTTCTGGAATAGCGGAGTGGTCGCGCCCCAGGCATTATAGCCCAGGTATGACTGTTACCCCTGCACCCCCCATAGTTACCCCCTGACATTTGCCAAATGTGACTTTAATTATGTTTGTCAGCTATGTAAGTGGGACAAGCCGGAGTCTGGAGGAATGTGACCGCCTGGTCAAAAGCGTTATGCAAATCCTCCAGTTTCAGCAATGAAATATGACAATGTGGAATCTGCAGGGATCACTTTATGTTGTGGTGAAGCCTGGTCAGGTTCATTAGTATCATTCACTGGGTAGGCCGCCCCCTGGACTGTAGCGATGTCACCCGATAGCACAATGAGTATGAATGTCCCTGAGCAGAATGTTTTTGCATTTCTATTTGCATGCATTAGCATAAAATATCTCTTCAGAAAGTTTCGTCTTCGTTGTACGTTAGTCCACGTTCACATGTAATCCGTTGATGAGGATTCCATAACCCACCTGGATTTGCCACTTTTTTGGTGTGATTTCCCATTTTAATATGGACCTCTGTGCATCTTTTGGCGTGACAAGAATGGGCAGAGCACTTCTCTTTACTGTTCCAGTCTTTTTCAAAACCTCACGCTGCAAAAATTTTTTGTATCTACGGTGGTGATTGTTTAATTTACATAGAACTGAATAAGGACGGTCATGGGTGTTTTTGATGCAGTTTTTAGCTTGGTTAATGTCAGAATCACTGATGATCTAGGACAGTGAAGGGGCTAAAGTAACGTCAGGAGTCATGGTTGGCATTGTTATGGAGTAATCTGGTTAACAGGTTCACTGCAATTGTTCACACAATTTCGACAACTCAAAAAAATCTTTCACGTACGGCACGTTGTTTCTGCAGCATATGTATGGCATTCTGAAAACCAACCAGTTTGTAATGAGCAGAACGTTTTACGATTTTTCCAAAAATTTTGGGTTCAATCTTCAAAGCTTTGGCGAATCTTGACTAATTTACAATTTGGCAAATTATAGTATCAGGGTTCAGGGAAGGTGCAGAAAAATAAAAAACACTTATACTCCCGTACCTCCCCTGGGCAATCTCATGACGTCAGGTTCTCCTTCACAGCCATCTGTGGTCCTCTTCCAGACTCTTTGGGACTCCTGGGTACCATGACGTGCCCAAGATGACCACTGAGATCCAACCACAGGCTTCTGATCTGTGACTTCACCCAGGAGTCTGGAAGATGACCAAAGAGGACCCCAAGGAAGCCCAGGAGAGGTGAGAAAAGTTGAGCATGAGTGCCTGCTTGGACTTGTCAAGTTTAGTCAAACTAAACAGGTGGATGTACCTCGTAAATATTCGCAAAATGAGTTTCACTTACGTTGCCCATCTCTGACAATCACCCAAATTTCTGCAACTACTTGTGTATTGTTCTCTCTCCTGTATTATTATGGTTGAGTCCATGAAGCAGCAGGACCACTACATGACCACTATGATGTAAGTGATATTAGTGGTGAGGATGGAGTGGAGGGCGGGTGATCATATAGATTTACTAGATCCAGATTCCTGAGTGGCTGAATCCCATGGAGCTCTAGTAACATCTTACAAATACTGGTATTAGACGTTGCGAGGCTCAGCTGCTGATTTCGTGTAAAGAAGCTAACCACAAGAAAATGACCTTCTTCAGAACTCGGTTGAGTTGACATATGAGAGAAGGAAAGTATTTCATGGATTCTTGGGATGGGTGGAGGGAAGTCAGCAGAATTCATAGTAATAATGACACATATATTATAAGTAGTAAAGTAACTGAATAGGCCCCACCACCAGCGTCTGCAAAAAGTTATCCATGGCCAACACCCACCCCACCCCCCACGACTGATGAATACCACGCTCTTCTTTGCAATGTTTACCACCATTCTCTAGAAGTCCTGGTTCTGGATAGTAGTTGGACTTGGAGGAGATCGGCACTGATGTTCTAATGCCCCAGAACTTCAGTATAATTGAAGCAGAAATTGCTCATCAGTGGCGAGGGGGGATTATAAGCACTCCCGCTCTCCTGAAGCCCTGGTCCCTGGCCCCCATCTCCTACAATCCCCACCGCTCTTTGTGTATTTCCCTATTTCATATCTATCTGATTCCAGAAAACAGCCAGTGCTCCTATGGATTCCAAATGATACTGGGTAAACTTTATTCACCTATAGCACAATGTTTCCACCTCTATACTGAAGCCTCTATCTATCTATTTATCTATCTATCTATCTATCTATCTATCTATCTATCTGTCTATCATGTATCTATTATCTGTCTTTTGTATTGATCTATTCTCATATCTATCTATCTATCTATCTATCTATCTATCTATCTATCTCCTATCTATCTATCTATCTATCTATCTATCTATCTATCTATCTATCTATCTCCTATCTATCTATCTATCTATCTATCTATCTATCTATCTATCTTCTGTAAGATGGGCAGTCCTGGACTGAAGTAGACTGCCTGGGACCACCCAACTTCAATAGACAGCTATTGAAGGATGTAAAGAGTTGGTGAAAAGTCCTTTTCAAGCGGCTTATTCACATGATGCAGACAGGTCACATGAATACAAAACTGGATGCTGTTACTTTGTTTAACCCGAGGCGTCTTGTTATTGATATGTTAGGCAGACGTTCACACTACCATTGTTCATGTCCATTGCTGTCTTCCGTTATAGGATGACAGCAACAGACATTAAACTATTAGTGTCAATGGGAATGGACACAGAATCAGTATGTGACCATTCTCTGGGACAGTTTAATGTCCGTTGCTGTCATCCTATGTCAGAGGACAGCAACAGACATTTACAACGTTAGTGTAAACGTTCTACTTAGGTGATGACATCATCATCATCCATTCATTAGAATCAACTAAATTATTTTTCATTCCATTTTCCTGGAAATGGCAGAAAAATTTTGAAAAATGTGGCACAATATTTCTATAATCCTTATATAATAGTCCATGTAATAAGCCTATTGGGCCCACACCTATATCTAGAAAAAAGGGTCTCCCACCCACCATGCCATGTAGATCAATGGAGAAAGTTGTTCATTTGCCTGACCACCTCTCTATTTGTTCTCTGTACAGATGCAGTGACCAGTGGCTGCCTCACCAAGTCCAGTGGGTGTTGAGATAGTTCAGCCTACTCAAACAGCTGATCGGCGGAGGTCCCTGGTTCTGGCCCCCACCAATCACATATCCTAAGGATAGGCCATCAATATACAGGGTTAGGCAGGGAGGTATGGATGACTTGAAATAACAGTTACACACTCATTTTTCAACAAAACTCAAATTTTATTTTTTCAATGTGTAGCTTGGATGTTGCCATTACAAAAATCAAAGAAAAACAAAAGAAAAAAGAAATTAAAACATTGATTACATACAAAAAAAATTACATCTGTTAAATGGCGTCCGCTTTTGTCCCTACACTCCTGTAGACGTTGTGAGAAGTTGTCCATACTCCGCCATCTTGAAGGAGCAAGATGGCTGCCGCCCCCCACAGCGCTATGGCAGGGATACTGTAATAGATATTTATACACTTATCCCGGAGAGGGCCAGAGGGGTATTTGCAGGCAATATCATCTTACCCTTTATTTTGTCCCCGGTGTATCTGAGGATTTTTCTCCTATTTCTTTTTGTTTCTGTTTTTGTCGTGAATATTTCTTGCAGAAGCCTCACAAACTATTTCCTCCCACAAACTCCTCTTACTTAATGCAGAAAAAGTTTTTCTTTATATTACTCATCTGGGTCTGGGCCAATACTCTTAAAGCCAAAAGCTTAATGTCAGATATCAAAGCTTTGTCAGGCATGACTTATATCCTGTTAATCTGTTCGCCGCAGTGACGCATCATCGGCCGAGCTATTTATAAACCATCTTCTTTTTTATTATTCTTATAGTAAATTTCTATAATAAATTGTTTGGCGAGAGATTCCTGGCCGAGAGAGAGGCGAATAAAAAGGCTGCCTTATATTAGGTATTATTAGCTATAATAAATCTGTGTGGTAATACATAGTGTCATCTAAAGTAATGGCGGTTATATCATGTTCTGTTACATAATGACTGTAATATAAGGGCAGGAGTAGGCAAGCAACCCCCTACCACATATACAAATATCCTACAGAAAAGTTTGGTGACATACATTGTAATACTTCTTGTGTACTGATCCTGAGTTACATCCTGTACTATACTCCAGAGCTGCGCTCACTATTCTGCTGGTACAGTCACTGTGTACATACATTACATTACTTATCCTGTACTGATCCTGAGTTACATCCTGTATTATACTCCAGAGCTGCGCTCACTATTCTGCTGGTGCAGTCACTGTGTACATACATTACACTACTTATCCTGTACTGTTCCTGAGTTACATCATGTATTATACTCCAGAGCTGCGCTCACTATTCTGCTGGTGCAGTCACTGTGTACATACATTACATTACTTATCCTATACTGATCCTGAGTTACATCATGTATTATACTCCAGAGCTGCGCTCACTATTCTGCTGGTACAGTCACTGTGTACATACATTACATTACTTATCCCGTACTGATCCTGAGTTACATCCTGTACTATACTCCAGAGCTGCGCTCACTATTCTGCTGGTACAGTCACTGTGTACATACATTACATTACTTATCCTGTACTGATCCTGAGTTACATCCTGTATTATACTCCAGAGCTGCGCTCACTATTCTGCTGGTGCAGTCACTGTGTACATACATTACACTACTTATCCTGTACTGATCCTGAGTTACATCCTGTATTATACTCCAGAGCTGCGCTCACTATTCTGCTGGTGCAGTCACTGTGTACATACATTACACTACTTATCCTGTACTGATCCTGAGTTACATCCTGTATTATACTCCAGAGCTGCGCTCACTATTCTGCTGGTGCAGTCACTGTGTACATACATTACATTACTTATCCTGTATTATACTACAGAGCTGCGCTCACTATTCTGCTGGTGCAGTCACTGTGTACATACATTACATTACTTACCCTGTACTGATACTGAGTTACATCCTGTATTATACTCCAGAGCTGCGCTCACTATTTTGCTGGTGCAGTCACTGTGTACATACATTACATTACTTATCCTGTACTGATCCTGAGTTACATCCTGTATTATACTCCAGAGCTGCACTCACTATTCTGCTGGTACAGTCACTGTGTACATACATTACATTACTTATCCTGTATTATACTCCAGAGCTGCGCTCACTATTCTGCTGGTGCAGTCACTGTGTACATACATTACATTACTTATCCTGTACTGATCCTGAGTAACATCCTGTATTATACTCCAGAGCTGCACTCACTATTCTGCTGGTGCAGTTACTCTGTACATACATTACATTACTTATGCTTGTACTGATCCTGAGTTACATCCTGTATTATACTCCAGAGCTGCGCTCACTATTCTGCTGGTGCAGTCACTGTGTACATACATTACATTACTTATCCTGTACTGATCCTGAGTAACATCCTGTATTATACTCCAGAGCTGCACTCACTATTCTGCTGGTGCAGTCACTGTGTACATACATTACATTACTTATCCTGTACTGATCCTGAGTAACATCCTGTATTATACTCCAGAACTGCACTCACTATTCTGCTGGTGCAGTCACTCTGTACATACATTACATTACTTATCCTTGTACTGATCCTGAGTTACATGCTGTATTATACTCCAGAGCTGCGCTCACTATTCTGCTGGTGCAGTCACTGTGTACATATATTACATTACTTAGCCTGTATTATACTCCAGAGCTGCACTCACTATTCTGCTGGTGCAGTCACTGTGTACATACATTACATTACTTATCCTGTACTGATCCTGAGTTACATCCTGTATTATACTCCAGAGCTGCGCTCACTATTCTGCTGGTACAGTCACTGTGTACATACATTACATTACTTATCCTGTACTGATCCTGAGTTACATGCTGTATTATACTCCAGAGCTGCGCTCACTATTCTGCTGGTACAGTCACTGTGTACATACATTACATTACTTATCCTGTACTGATCCTGAGTTACATCCTGTATTATACTCCAGAGCTGCGCTCACTATTCTGCTGGTACAGTCACTGTGTACATACATTACATTACTTATCCTGTACTGATCCTGAGTTACATCCTGTATTATACTCCAGAGCTGCACTCACTATTCTGCTGGTTCAGTCACTGTGTACATACATTATATTACTTATCCTGTATTATACTCCAGAGCTGCGCTCACTATTCTGCTAGTGCAGCCACTGTGTACATACATTACATTACTGATCCTGAGTTATATCTTATATTCACTGAGTGTTATGAGGTCGGTTTTTCTGCTTTTTCCTCTGTGTTTTGCACAGTTTGTATTCAGTATTAATCTGTTGCTTTTACAATACTGGATAATATAGTTGTGCCGATACCAGTTGTTCATTGTTTTTTGTTTATTGTGTAAGATTTGTGAATATTACTTCTGCCAGTATTTTTAACTATTTAATTTAGATCAACAAGGTAACTGGACCCTGTGACACATTTATATAATATAATCCCAAACTCCTTTATGGTGGTGGATTATACCAGTTAGGGTGAAACTGACAGGCGTCCTATTAGGCCCTGCTGCGGACAGCACTGATAGGGTCACATACACGGCAGACCTGAGAGCTTATTAGGTTTCCTCTGGACTGTAGAGACATTATGGGTCACTGTATTACCCTTTGTGTAGTCAGGAGATTGGGGATGATTCCAAACCAGACCCCAGCTTTGTGTGATGGAGCCTGAAAGTGGTTATGGATTGCTGACTGTCGCTCAAGTGTGTGGCTTGTCTGAATCGTGCATGTCAAAGGTAATCAGATTGGATTTGCAGAGGGTCTGACCCCTGGGCCCCCACAGATCAGCTGTACCAGGGCAGCAAGGGTCCTGGTAACATTTACATGGTGGGTATAGGTACTGTAGTGGTGTACCATATAGTTCAGCCGCTTTCCCCTGAGGCAGCTGATCTGTCGGACCCCAAAGGATAGGCCTAGAAACTGGATGACCCCTTTAAGATAAAACAGATATCCTATTTCTTGGTATAGGCCCCATCTAACCCCCACTCAGGGTATTAGCTGCATGCTGTATATGACACCCTATACTTATGGGGCAGACACAGTTCCCAAGCCCATCCAAGATGTGTACAATTGCCACAACGTATAGTAACTATGTCTCACCAGGGCTATAAATGTACAGTGTATAGGACAGAATTGATACATTTATATAAGATATGTATCATATTACTATAACTATACATTATATAATAGTACAAACACCAAGGTCACATTTAGCGGTGGAGGATCTGACTCTCAGACTGTACTACGTTAGACACAACGTTCCACCACCACAATTCTCGTGTAGCCTCAGATAAGTAACACCCCGGGGACCCCCGCCAATGTCGTCAGTTTGGGGTTTATCAGATTAGAACAGGGGAGGTTTGTGTGCACACAAAGACATCATTTAAATACAGGAGACCTCCATGTGGACTTCTACATGCAGATTCCTCAACTCCATATGAAGGTTTTCTTGGAATTTTGACAGAGTCCTGAGGAACGGAGGCCAAAATCAGCTCTTACACTGACACTTTCTAAGGGAACTTTTCTGGCACCTTGTGAATCCAACTTTAGAAAGGCGATCCATTCAGAGGCTGAGAGCGAGGGGTCTCCATGCTGCGCCCCTGCCATCAGCTTCTTGGCTCTGCTACATAGACCTATAAGTGGTGCTGGGACCTTCTCTCTGTTACTAGCAAATACATTGTATAGCGTTTTATTCAAAGAAGACGACATTGAACAGTCTGAATAATAGCACAGGACAAAGGGAGCAAAAACTATCTATCTATCTATCTATCTATCTATCTATCTCATGTCTATCTATCTATCTATCTATCTATCTATCTATCTATCTATCCATCCATCCAATATCTATCTATCTATCTATCTATCTATCTCCTATCTATCTATCTATCTATCTATCTATCTATCTATCTATCTATCTATGTCATGTCTATATATCGGCCTTTCCAAGACTGGCTTCCCTTTCGGATGTAGAAAACCATAACTAGAGATGAGCAAATCTATTCAGCATGAATCTAATTTGTTTAAAAATTCCCAAAAATGTCAGCTTTCATCAAATAAGAAACTTTTGGGATTTGTTTTAGACAAATTACTCAAAATGGCAGCAGCCTTAATGATCCCTGCGATGTCAGAGGATTTGCCCTGGCCTCATCGTTGGCATCTTCTCCCGGACCATGTGGCTCAGTAGAAAGTTCCACCAGCTCACAGCTAGAGTAGATTTCTGTGGTCATTAACACAAGTGGCGGTAATGTTAGTGAATGTGGCTCCCTCTTCCTGCTCTAAGTACCTTGAGAAAAGTGGTGAGGGCGGAGTATAAACACCACATGAGACCCTTTCAGTCTCTTTGTCCAAATTTGTGTTAGGTCAAATTAGTAAAGGCGAGGAAGCAATCTCTTTGTCCAAGTGACATTTTCCTAGTGGTTGTCAGCTGGTGGTATATTTTCTACATCAGACATGTATGTCACTGGGCTGTGTACCTCCTTTCAGTCTCTTTGTCCAACTTTGTGTTATGTCAAATAATTATAATTTAGTTTATACTTCCTAGGTGCTTTCTGCTTCAATCTAGCGACTATATCCCTTATTTCACTCATATTGTCCCATGTATTCATCTGAGCCAAGTTAACTGCAGTAAGAATGTGTAAGGCTCCGTTCTCATGGAGTCACGCGTTGCTCATTTAGACGCGTATACACGTGTCAGAGCGCGGCGCTTCAAAACAGATCCCACACGCGCTACACATTGAAATCAATGGTCTCATATGGTCTCCTTTACCTTCTGAGCTTCAGAGGTTTCCAGACTCAGTCCCAAAAGTAGCACCACAAACTCTTTCTCCAGACTCAGCCCACAGCCAGCATGGCAGTTCTTCCATCCAGCACAGTTCAGGTCTCCACTCCCCTCAGCACATCTCCACCTGCTGGAGCACAGGGCCCTTCTTCTCATAGCCCTCACTTCCTGTTTCCTGGTAAGGGTCAGTTCACACGTGAAAACCGCCTAGCTTATTTGTGCGAGGTAAAAAACCTTGGGGAGTTTTTTTGACGCTGTTTTTTGCATTCCACGCGTTTTTTGACGCGGTTTTTGACGCGGTTTTCGCTAGCGGTTTTCGCTAGGTTTTTTTTTTCCTATATGTGCTATAGAAACTGCAGGCGAAAACCGCGCGGTTTTGTGTGCAAAAAACCGCGCGGTTTTTTACCGCGTGGTTTTCGCCTCCCATTCACTTCTATGCAATTCTTCAGGCGTTTTCCGCCTGAAGAAAGGTCATGTCGCTTCTTCAGGCGGAAAACGCTAGGAGGAAAAAAAAAGCTAGCGGTCTACATAGACCACCATGTTAAAGGGGCGGTTTTTGAAGCGAATTCCGCTGTCAAAAACCTCCCCTTTGCCCACGTGTGAACTAGCCCTAAGAGATGATGCAGATGACTATCTCCAGTGCAAGGCATCACTGCCAGGCTTGTAGGAGTCCAAAATGTCCCAGTAATTACCTCTAATCAGACTTTGCATCCTAGAACAATATTTACATTCACAATAATTAATTGCATTAATTCACTATGGGCATTTATCAATTGGCTGCCACATACTGACCAAAGTTAGTTACTGACTGTTTACTATATCACACCTTTACATTGACTCGAGTGGTAATTTAACTGGTCTGCAGTAAAAGATATCTGTGGGAGGCCTCTGGAACAGCGCTGTTGTCAATAGGTGGTCGGTGAGGCAGCGCTGTCTCCAGGGCCGCCTTAAGATGTTTTCAAGGCAGAGAAGATGCTCTGGAAACATCTTGGGGCAGCCCTGGAGGCAGCGCTGCCTCACCACTCACCTATCGCTGCTCCAGCGCCCTCCCACAGATGTCTTTCACTGCGGACCAGTCATGTGACATTTTCAATTACCGTATTGACGCGAGTATAAGCCGAGGCGCACTTTTTCAGCACCAAAACTGTGCTGAAAAACTCAGCTTATACTCGAGTATATACGGTATTTATTTTTTACCTTTTTATTTTTCATTTTGCTATTTTTTTTATTAATGATACATTTTTTGGAATCCTATAGTGGCATCTGAATGAGGTTTCCCTTTGTTTTATGACACTCATGACTATATTTGTCTTTGGTGCTGATGGCATTTCAGGGGTTGTTTATTCCAAAAACAGCACCCCATCTCTTTACAGGACATGTGCGGAATTGCATATGAATACCAAAAACACAAGCTTGGGACAAAGCGACCATCTTTTTCATATTATGTACAACCCCTTTAGTCATAAAATAGAAGGCGAAAAATCATCCAGCAGCGAGATAAGGAAGTCAAATATAAATCTTCTTTATTTCATGTTTCGCAATAAAAATTTAAACAGCACGCAATGCACAGGAAAAAGCTTGCGTCAGACAGACGCGTTTCAGATATCAATCCTTCCTCAGTGCCCTTTAGTCATAGTTGCCAACTTTTTCAGGATGATATCTGGGAGGTACGGTGCATGTCATGTGTCAGAAATAACACGCCTCCGTTTAAAAGCCCTGCCCCTTTCTGTATTGCCACGCCCCTTTGTGTACTTTTGCTCTATAGTCACATCTTTCTTCATAACAAGCTCAATGCTGCAAAACTCAATTATTTTGGAGCTAGAAGGCGGCGCCGTAAATAAATAGAATGGAAATTTTTGTAATTTTTTTTTTGTCACTGGAGTTTCCCTTTAAGGCGTGTTGCGTGGATGAGATACAGGTGGAGAACAATACGCTTCGTGTCAGGGATTCTTACTTGTTGGCTTCTCATTCACAAGTACTGTAGTTTTTTTTTTTGCGGCCGTGAGTGAAAAATAAATAAATAAAAAGTTGCAGTAAGTGAAAGCAGCGAGAAAAGCGAGTTTGTTTCTTGCAGTGTGTCAGACATGACTCACGTCTCCTGCTCCATCTATAGGAATGATTTTGTTTATTCTACGCGGATCTGTAAATGGCGGCGATTGTGGAGCCGGCGTTCGGGGGATTCCAGGCTCCTTCATAAACACATGTCAGCACCAGGAATGGTTCCATTACATTCCATTCTGCAGAATAATCCAAGGCATTGCAACATGTTTGTGGAGAGATGTTTTTTAAAGGGACACTGCACCTTTAAGACATTATAAACTGTATGTTAGGCAATTGCTTAAATAGCACTTACCCAATGTCTATCTGTTACCCAGACTGCATGGATGACTCAACCCCCTCCTGGACCCCTCACCCCTATCTGCTTCCTCCATTCACACCCCCATAACACTATTAATGGGGCACTATATGGCATTTGGCACATTGTAGTGCCATTATGTGAGAATCACGGCACAGAATTTCAAGCCACTGTATAACGGTATTATTTCAATAATGTATGACAGTATTATTCAATCAGTTTTTTGGCAGTACTATTCAGGCACTATATGACAATATTATTTAGGCTCTATATGGTAATATTATTCAGGCAACATTTGGTAGTATTGTTCAGGAATTGTGAGGCAGAATTGTTCGAGCACTTTATGGTGGTATTATGCAGGCTCTGTATGGTGTATTATGCAGGCACTGTATGGCAGTATTATTTAGTCAGTTTGGCAGTATTATTCAGGCACTCTGGCAATATTATTCTGGCACTGTTTGGTAGTATTATTCAGGAATTGTATGGCAGAATTGTTCAGGTACTGGTTATCAGTGTTATTCAGGCACCATATTGTGGTATTATGTAGGCACTGTATGGCAGAATTATGTGGTCAGTTTGGCAGTTTTATTAAGGTACTGTATGGGGGTATTATTTAGGCATTGTCTGGTGGTATTACGCAGGCACTGTATCACAGTATTATTAGGTCAATTTGGCAGTTTTATTCAGCTATTTTTCTAGCACGATATGATGGTATTATTTAGACACTTCGCTATGACTAAGAGGTAACAACACCTCGAAACGCGTCAGCGGTATCGTCATTTCAATGTGATTACGCTGTACAGATATACAAAAAAACTTTTTTAAGAGAACAATATTAAAAGTCATGTTTTATTAGAATATTTTGGCTGGAGCTGGATCTGTTTTCTTTCTTTTTGCACATTATTCAGGCACTGCATGATGGCATTATGCAGATACTAAATGACAGTATTATTTAAGCACTTTATTTTGGTATTATTCAAGCACTGTATAGCAACCTTATTTAAGTACTGTTTAGCAATATCACTCAGATACTGTATGGTGATATTGTTCCAGCATTGTATGGTGCTATTTTAAAACTCATTATTCAGGCACTGTATGGCGGAATTATTCAGACACTGTTTGGCAGTATGGTTGCACTGCATGGTGGAATTATTCAGGCACTGAATCCCAGTACTATTCAGGCACTGTTTGGCATGTTACATATATATAGCTGATCTATTAATGCAGTTTTTGTTGCAGTTTTTGAGTCAAAGTTAGGAGTGCCCAAAAAAAGACTTTTTTTTACATCTGCACTGTTTTGCTGAAAGCTGACATTTTTGGGAATTTTTAACCAAATTAGACTCATGCTGAATAGATTTGCTCATCTCTAGTTATGGTTTTCTACATCCGAAAGGGAAGCCAGTCTTGGAAAGACCGATAGATAGACATGCAATAGATAGATAGATAGATAGATAGATAGATAGATAGATAGATAGATAGATAGATAGGAGATAGATAGAAAGTTAGATAGATAGATAGATAGATAGATAGATAGATAGACATGCAATAGATAGATAGATAGATAGATAGATAGGTGATAGATAGATAGATAGATAGATAGATAGATAGATAGATAGATGAGATACTGCTTTGAGTGAAAAAAATGCCAACAGAAAAGGTACAAAAACAACATATTTGATGATTCTTGCAAGGAAGGGAGGGAAGGGAATCATAAACTCCCCAGCATCAGTGTCTGTCAGCTAAATAGAGACTAGATCCCTAATGAACTGTAGGAGTAGAAATCAGTCCAGGAATGAAGCTGTGCTGGTGCTCGAGAGCTGGTGCGGGCAGCAGCGTCCTGGACACATGGACTTCACATACATGGGAAAAGGCTGAAACAAGGTGCAAAAGTGGGGATGTGAGAAGGCTGGAGGAGAATAGACAGAGAGTAAAAGCGAGTCAGACAAGAACTTATAGGATGTCTCACAACAGTTGTTTATCTGGGTTTGTGTGTTTTTGTTGTTTGTTTGTTTTTTTTGCTCTGGAGCTCCCCCTATTGCTTGCATTGTTTCACTCCAATTTTACTTACACATCGAAAGGGTAAAATCTGAAGAATGCTGTGGATTTGTGGGCTATGTGCAGATGTCTTTGTGGATAAATTTCATTATTGTTATTTCATTTTCATCATTTTGCCATCCCGGGGTCTTTCATGCCATCGGATGACACCACTTCAAAAGTCACTTTTTTCCAAAATGCCAAGTAAGAGGCATCAATCATCCCATCACATTCCAGAGCGTGTAATAATAATGTGCCCTAAACACCCTCTGGTGCTAAATACAGGGCGCCAGTACATGCCACTGGTAAAAATTACAGGGAGCTGTGATGTCTGCCACGTGGGGCCCTGTGCAAAGCCAGAAAATATTCTCTTCTGAATACTCTTATACAATTGTGAAAAAGTAATAATTGACCATTTTATGGTTATATCTTAACCTAGGAAAGCTGGGTGATAAGCTTTTGGGCCTTGGTATACATGAATGAGGGGTGTACCACTTTACAGGGGTAACTTGAAGCTCCTGGACCCAAAATATTACACCCTGTTCTGTGTATCATACCAATATTTTTTAGGAGAGCCCTTTGTTCTCCTTCAAGCACTTTAGTTTGGATGTGACTGCTACCTTCGCAACCCATGTAACTATGGCCGTGTAACTATGGCTGACAACTACAATGTGTAATAGCGGTCATAGTGGTTGTCAAAATTTTTATGATTCCAAAAAATTATTTAATGCAGGCAAAAAAAGTTACATTTTTATATTTTTAACTTTATATTATGTGCCATCCCTTTTCACCAGAACTCCCCAGCTGACTTCTGTTGATGTGTGATCCGTCAGTAACGTTTCATCATCACTATTATGTAATACATCTTCATAGGAAGCCGCAGGGGAACCTGGTGAGCGATGGCACAAAAACAGTGTCAAATTTGAGAGTTATTTGTAGGGAATTTGTCAGCAACTGGAATTTGCTAGAAATTTGCCTCCTGGTCTCCTTTCTCCTAGTCTTCTCGTTGTAGATGACTAGCTCTATCTATCTACCTCAAATCTCAGTTGTAGGAGAATAACCCTTCCAGGATTTTCATTTAAAGGAGGCCTTTCACCACCTCCGCAAATTCTGAATGTTCATACCTTTCACTAGGCGCCGCTTCACTGATTCCAATGCAGTTGGATTTTTTTCTCTAGCCCCCACCATTCCTGAGAAATCACTTGTCTTACTTTGACCACTGTCATTGTCTCTGTTGTCAGGTGGGCAGTCCTTGGATGGAGCAGGTAGACAGGGACCGCCCACCTTAAAACGCACAGCATTATTGTGCTAAAACTATCAGAAATGATTACTTGGGAATTCTGAGGGCTAGAGAAAAAATTCCAACTGCACCGGAATCAGTGGAGCAGTGGCTATTGAAGGATTCAAAGAGTTGGAGGTGTTGAAAGGTTTACTTTAACTGGTCACATTAGTCTTTACATTTGTTTATTAGAGTTCTCTGTCCACATTATAAATGAAGCTGATCTTTTTCTCCTCCCTCATCACAATATCAATCTTAATGCAAAACCCTGGTCAGTATGCGAGAACATGAATAATACCCCTTTAGTACATTTGGTCTTTTTCCATATTCAGTGTCCACTGCTAAGGACTCCACACTGTTGCATACTGTTTGCACTGTTTTATATTGTCTATTTGCACTTTCCAGCTTCACGCTGGACATTTTGGAGTTAACAGGCCCTTTCCGTGTTGCGAAATAAGCAAGCAGTGGCCTACACTATGGCCCCCAGTCTTTAGCCAGAAGGTGACCTCCTATTAACCTCAGTTAGATGGTAGCTAGCATGAGAAGAAGGAGATTCACCATGTAACCTAGTTAGTGGCAGATAGGGCTAACAGGCTCGTGTCATTGGACTCCAGGTTTGGAGAACTGAGACGGAGAACTTGCTGATCATTGAACATCTCCACTGCTGAACAGTGTGGACACTTATATATCCACGGGTGAGACATGCTCTGCATTTCCCTAAGGCTCCATTCCCACGGAGTAACGCGACACTCATTTAGACACGTAAACACGTGTCAGAGCGAGGCGCTTCAAAATAGATCCCATTGACGTCAATGGGTGCCGGCTTACGCGTGTTACACATTGAAATCAATGGGAGGCTTTATAACCCATTGAGTTCAATGAATAGCGCGCGTAAGCCGAGATCCATTGAAGTCAATGGGATCTGTTTTGAAGCGCCACGTGTTTACATGTCTAATTGAGCGGCGCGTTACTCCGTGGGAACGGAGCCTAATAGTGGTAGGAAAGGGGTCGTACCAGATGAGGTCAGAGGACTCAGGAAGGGATGAAGTGCCAAAGCCATTCCTGTCCATATGTGTGAATCCCGCTGTTGTAAGAGAATTGTGCCTCCATGTTGCACTATTGGGATACGTTCACTCATAGGAATTTGCTGTGGATTTGGAAGCAGATTCCGTCCCCAAATCCGTGGCAGATTATGCCCCAAATTGATCTCCCATTGTTTACAATTCGCTGCTTAGGAGTCTCGAGGCGTGGAATCCGCAGCAAGATCGAGCAGGATGCTGATGTTTTTTTAGCATCCTGCTGCGATCTCTGTCTCCCACCACAATGGGAGGCAGAGATCGCAGCAGGACGCTAAAAAAAAATGGCACAAAAGCCGCCATGACCAGTGAGGCCACCTCCTTGTTCCTAACTGCTCAGCCCCTGGTCGCTGCACAGACTAAACATATCAACAGCATGTGGTCTGCGGTTGCAGTTTTTGTTGACTGGGCAACCACTAACTTTTCAAAAAGTGCTTATTCCTACCTTGGCCGCTCACGGTTCCCTTTTATTGCTCGCTCATTTTTTATTTTATAACTCTTCTAAATAAGGCCGCTGCAGGTAAATCTTCCTAATCATTACAAATATATTACAAATTTGCTCCCAGCTGCAAACATTCAAAAACAGGTCCGGCCAAAGCCGGGGATCAGGGCGCCGTAATGCGCGGAGCTTTCAGACTCCTTTAAAGAATGATAGTTTGATGACGTGTACACGGAGGTGCGGGACGTAGACTGGATTTTCTAGGCCGTCTGGCTCGGCCAAGGGAGAGGAGGAAAAAAAAAAAAGAAAAAGGGAATGAAAAGCTTGTGATTAAGCACACATGGCACGGCCGGAGCAGATTTATGTAGTGCGAGTGACTTTTTACAGAGTGACTTATTTAATCGAATGTACACTTTAATACGCACGCTTTCTGGAAGCCGCTCAGATTAAGCCTTCCAAGACTTGACTCCTCTGTCCGTGGTGGGACTTTTTTTTTTCAGAATTTTCCAGAAGGACAATGGTGCCGTGGTGGGTGACAGGGGTAACTGGGCATCTGGTGCCGGGCCAACATCCCGTCACATCTTATACATCACGGACTTGGCTTGGGATAGCCCTCTTGTTTTCTTGACACCGGGCCACGGTCTTTATCCATGTTACTGGATCCAGAGCTATTTAATCGCTAGTGCATAAAGACACGTTGGGTGGGCGAGCGCAGGGTTGTTTAGATTTTAGCAGTTCCAAGCAGCGGTCTGACGGGTGTTTTGCACATTATTTCAGCACATTATCTATGGAAAATGCTGACTGAGAACAGCGAGAAGCCATGCTAAGAGCTTCGGCGCTACAGCGCGCAACAATGGAGGCATTTAGAGTGGAAATGGCCTGTATATAGAAGAAAATCAGAGTCAAAAATATCAAAAACATAAAACAGGGATATTGATGTAGAATGGAATAAATACTGTAGATAATCCAGGGGTATATATAGGGGTACTCTAGGTATGTATATAGGGGTACTCTAGGGGTATATTTAGGGGTATGTATATAGGGGTATATATAGAGGTACTCTAGGGGTACATATAGGGGAACTATAGGGGTATATATAGGGATATGTATATAGGGTACATATAGGGGTATGTATATAGGGGTATATATAGGGGTACTCTAAAGGTATATAGGGATATATAGGAGTATATATAGGGGGTATTCTAGGGGTATATAGGGATATGTATATAGAGATATATAAGGGTTCTTTAGGAGTACTCTAGGGGTATATATAGAGGTACTCTAGGGGTGTATATAGGAGTATTCTAGTGGTATATATAGGGCTACTCTAGTGGTATATATAGGGGTACTCTAGCAGAGCCACTATGTATGATATGATGACAATGACTGTATATAAGGGCAGGGCCACTATGTATTTCTATGGGGACAGCCACTGTATATAAGGGCAGAGCCACCATGTATGATATGAGGACAATGACTGTATATAAGGGCAGGGCCACTATGTATGTCTGTGGGGGCAACAAAGGACACACAATGTCATATGGCACACCCACAATGGCATTAAAGTCCCTTAAAGGGAATCTGTCGGGTCAGTTTGGGACACTCCTCCACCCAAAGGTCCTTATACATTTAGCGTAAGTATAAAGGTTTTTTATGTGGTTCGACCTGTGGGTAGTTTAGTGTCACAATCACTATGATAGATTCCCTTTTAGGCTGTTTTCTCATGTTGTCAGACGCAGTGCCACTTCTGTCCACAGGTTGTGTCTGGTATTGCAACTTAACTCCATTGAAGTGAGACGGACAGATGTTTCCTACCACACAACCTATGGACAGGTGGGCAGTGTTACTGTAAGTAACAGCCTTGTCTGTCTAATCCTGGATAACCCCTCTAAATTTGGGTTATAGTATGTTATTATTTGCGGTTTTAAAAGCTGAAAACTTAGTTTCTTTTTAAGCCAAAAAAAAAAAGTGGATTCTTCTTCCCGGTGGATTACATCAGTATAAGGCTGCTGCGGCAAAAGTCTGGAAATTCTTATAATTAATACTCTGCAGGCTCGAGGTGTCCAGGACCTGGCTCCGCTCTGCCATAAATCACACATTGTACTGGAATTCCTAAAGTGACTGATCTGGTGTCATAGAATGCTTGGAAAATAGTCACATGGAGGAATAATGTAATAGATAGATAGATAGATAGATAGATAGATGATAGATAGATAGATAGATAGGAGATAGATAGATAGATAGATAGATAGATAGATAGATAGGAGATAGATAGATAGATAGATAGATAGATAGATAGATAGATATGAGATAGATAGATAGATAGATAGATAGATAGATAGATAGATAGATAGGAGATAGATAGATAGATAGATAGATAGATATGAGATAGATAGATAGATAGATAGATAGATAGATAGATATGAGATAGATAGATAGATAGATAGATAGATAGGAGATAGATAGATAGATAGATAGATAGATAGATAGATATGAGATAGATAGATAGATAGATAGATAGATAGATAGATAGATATGAGATAGATAGATATGAGATAGATAGATAGATAGATAGATAGATAGATAGATAGATAGGAGATAGATAGATATGAGATAGATAGATAGATAGATAGATAGATAGATAGATAGATAGATAGGAGATAGATAGATAGATAGATAGATATGAGATAGATAGATAGATAGATAGATAGATAGATAGATAGGAGATAGATAGATATGAGATAGATAGATAGATAGATAGATAGATAGATAGATATGAGATAGATAGATAGATAGATAGATAGATAGATATGAGATAGATAGATAGATAGATAGATAGATAGATATGAGATAGATAGATATGAGATAGATAGATAGATAGATAGATAGATAGATAGATAGATAGGAGATAGATAGATATGAGATAGATAGATAGATAGATAGATAGATAGGAGATAGATAGATAGATAGATAGATAGATATGAGATAGATAGATAGATAGATAGATAGATAGATAGATTAGATAGATAGTAGAGATGAGCGAGTACTGTTCGGATCAGCCGATCCGAACAGCACGCTCCATAGAAATTAATGGATGCACCTGGTACTTCCGCTTTGACGGCGGCCGGCCACTTAACCCCCTGCGTGCCGGCTACGTCCATTCATTTCTATGCGAGCGTGCTGTTCGGATCAGCTGATCCGAACAGTACTCGCTCATCTCTAATAGATAGATATGAGATAGATAGATAGATAGATAGATAGATAGATAGATAGATAGATAGGAGATAGATAGATAGATAGATAGATAGATAGATAGATAGATAAATATGAGACAGATAGATGGATAGATAGGGAAATAAATATGAGATAGATAGAAATAGATAGATAGATAGATAGATAGATAGATAGATAGATAGATAGATAGATAGATAGATAGATAATACATTTCTTTAATGAAAAATAAATGGTTGCAAAACTGCCCATACCCTTTAAGGATGATAAAGTCTCTTCTAAGTATCATCTATAAGGAGACATATGAAGGAGTCTGTATTGATAGGACTGTGCGGCATCGGACATAGGACTGACTAAGATTATTTTTTAAACTTTTTTTATCATGGTCCAACAAAAAGTTTTTCTTCCCTGTAAACCTTTCGCTGTATAATCCGGTGATATAATGTAGCGCTCAGCAAGAACAAGACCCTTTATTATTTTATTGATATACGTTTGGCAATGGGCACGTGGAACATATGAAAGTGGAGGCGTCCGCCTTTGCCAAGAATATCAAGTGACCCTGTTTTATTTGGTACATCTGGCACCTCGGAGGAATGGGCAGAGATCATTCTCATATGGACCATTGACTAATGCCTATTAATAAGTGGCGCGGTGGTCCCGGGTACATGCGCTCTGGGACATCAGCTCACAAGTATCTAAGCAGCGACAATTTTTAAATTGATTTATTTTATAATTGTATATTTTATTCTATTTTCCAGGGCAGCCATCTTGTCTGAGCTTCTCCTCTGCTCTAACAGCATTTAGTGATCTGCTTTACAGCACAGTCATGGGCCATAGGCAGTAATAGTCTGGAGAAGACTCCTTGATGCTATAGGAGAATGTCTTAGATGTACTTTGTGTTGAAAGGAGGAGGAGATAAGCTTTGACATTATCTATAGTCAGTAGTGATGTGATGGTGTTATCTATGGAGGTGTTATCTTCTATATGATGTAAATGAGGTGACTGCTGCAAAAAAGCTGCTACAGAATTGGAAAGTATCAGTCTATTATTAGGCTTAGTTGTGAGAGTGATTGCACTTCAAATATTGAGTAAAAAAAAATAAATCTGACTACCAGTTGCTGACCCCAGGCTGTTCCTAATTTCAGTACCTCTGCTAGTAAGGTATCAAAATGTTAAATAAAATTGAAAAAAATATTAATAAAAAAAAAAAAAATTAAATATCCCACTTTTTAAATAATAAAAAAAATTTCATTTGTAAAAAAGACTATATCATTACAAAATACACCTATGGTAATAATGCCATATAAAAATACAGCCCATCCAACAAAAAAACGAGCCCTCAGGAAGATGACAGGATAAAAAAACACTTCTGGTTCTCGAGATGCCGATATGAAAAGACACCAATATTTCTATGCCCTGAAGGGCCAAGACCGTTTGTGTCCTGAAGGGGTTAATAAAGAAAACGAAGAAGTTGTTATTAACATAGGTATGAAGCGTGTAAAGCGAGAAGCGGCGGTCCTACTGCTAGGAAAATAAGCCGTCCGTCAGTCAAGAGCTTATTAACGTGGGTGTAAGGAAGGCCGCGCCTTCAGTAAGTTACCCCGTATACATTCTATAGGGGACATTCTGTGCATTGAGCCAAAATGAACACACGTAGAATATGAGATGGCGAAGGCCGAAAGATGGGACGTGCAGATATAGCAGAGCTGAAACGGTTTCGAATGAGATACTCAATGTTTCCTCTCTTTTCACAGCTACACCTGAAACCGAATGTGTGGTATGAGAGGCCGACTGCAGTAAGGACATGATTCAGACTGTTCCAGATCCATCAGCTCACATCAAAGTAAGCGATAAATAATATTATATAATAGACTGACTAACTGACCATCCCTTATCTTGTTTGGCCTCTTGGTGGCAGCACTCGCGTCTTCATGGGAACTGAATTATTGGCAAGCGATGGTGCCGGGATATTGGCCCTAGAATTATGGGCTCTTTACTACTGACCAAGCACAGCGCCGTACTTTGTATTGTGGTTGTGCTTGGAATTGCAACTCAGCCCCACTCATGTGAATGGGACTGGACCAATGGAATGATGAACGTGATGCCACTGACTCAGAAGGGGAAGTGAAATTCAAAGTCTTAGTCCCAGACAATCCCTTTAACACCATCATGGAGCCCAGTTTGACCTCGCTATAACAAAGAGGCAGCTAATATTAGGATTTTACTCATATAGCATCGAAGAAGTAATATTTATAGAAGGGAAAGTGATTTATGGCACTGGTGATGTCACTGTAAGATTTCGGGGTTGAATATTGGTTTGGCACCAAAAAAAATGACGCCCTCCATTGTGTGCAGAAAATGTGGTTATTGTGCATTGCAAAGAATGTTCTATGTGTGAATCCGTTATTATAATTAATGTTGCATGTCTCCGGGGCTGAGAATCTGTAGACATATTTACATGTATATGAATGATGTCATCGGCTTCTTGTACAATTCTGAACTTTATAAGCTGGCTACTTATAGGGGTAGGGGTGCACTAGAACGGCCTTTATACTGTGTATTGAGCCAGAAGCAGGTGGCCTTATAGGCAGATGAGAATAGCTGATCGGTGGGGGTACCAGGTGTCCTTATTGTAAGGATAGGTCATCAATATCAAGTGTAGAAAACATAGGAAACTCCTTTAACTTTCAGTGAGAGATCGTTAAATTTCTTCAGCTTCAGGAACAGATCTGTGCTGTGACTTCCTGCTGGTAGAGGGGGAGAAAGAGCTGCTTCATATATATTCATAGAGGGATACTGAGAACATAGAGGTTTCAATACATGCAAGGTGTATGGTTATTTTTTTGTGCCTGACATAAGCCGATCTATTCCAATCTAAGGTCATATTTTTTGGGTTTGGTTGAATTTAAAACACTGTCAAACAAATGTCTCTCTCTCTCTCTCTCTCTCTCTCTCTCTCTCTCTCTCTCTCTCTGTATATATATATATATATATATATATATATATATATATATATATCGTATTTTTCGGACTATAAGACGCACAGGTTTTAGAGGAGAAAAATAGGGAAAAAAATTTTTCAGGCAAAAAATGGTAAAATATTTAATGTATGGGATTTGTAGTTTTGGAACAGCTGCAAGGCCACATGGACAGGTGACCCTGCAGCTGTATGGGGATGTATAGGGCGTTTTTTTTGTGGGGCCAGGTGTACTTTTTAGTTATACCATTTTGGGAAATGTTTATTGCTTAGATCACCTATTATTTAATTCAGAGGCAAAACAGAGAGAACAACCCAGCGGTTTAGCACTTTTGATTTTGACGTTCACTGTACATAAAACTATTAGTAGACCGGGCATTTTCAGACACAGGGATACCTAATGTGTATGTTTCACAGTAATGTTATACTTTTATATGTATTCTAGGGAAAGGAGGTGAACTTTTATTTATTTTATTTTTTAATATATTTTTTTTTTAAGTGTTTTTTTTTTTTTTTTTACTATTTTATTATCCCCCGCCTAGGGGGCTTGAACCTGCAATCATTTGATTGCAAGTCCCATAGACGGCAATACAAGTGTATTGCCGTCTATGGGAGATTCTATACATTACTATCGCGGAGTGTCATAGACCAGCCGCGATAGTAATATATAGCTATGACAGGCCTGGGTTCCTTCATTAGGCTCCCGGCTGTCATCGGAACAGGTCGGCTCCTGCGGCCTCGCCGTGCAGGAGCCGGCCTGCATCACTAAAGGTATGGGGCCGGTGGGGACCGGCCCCGGGGCTAACTTTCACTGCCGGGACCTGCGGAGGAGGAGCGGATTTACAGCATGCCACCGCTGGTTTTCTTCAGCGGCAGGAGCGTGGCAATCTGCAGGCCCCGGCAGCTAAGACACTCCCCGGCATCTGCTGTAATAGACCGGCGGATGCCGGGGACTGTCTTAGCTGCCGGGGCCTGCAGATTGTCACGCTCCTGCCGCTACGGAAAACCAGCGGTGGCAGTAGCGCGACCATGCTGCAAATCCGCTCCTCCCCCCACATTCGGACTATAAGACGCACCCTCATTTTCCTCCGAAATTTTGGGGGAAAAAAGTGCGTCTTATAGTCCGAAAAATACAGTATATGTATAGTTAATGTCTTAAAAAAACTGTTTAAAAAATCAGAGAACCTGTAGCATAATAACCTCTGGGCCTCCACCTGTTAGACTGTAGAAACCCCATATTATAAAAACCCCTAGGCCTATATTTATTAGACTGTAGAGACCCCATAGTATAATAACCCCTAGGCCTCCACCTATTAGACTGTAGAGACTCCATAGTGTAATAACCCCTAGGCCTCCACCCAGCGCCGCACCTCCCATGAGGCGACATGATGCGACCGCTTCAGGCGGCGCTATGCCAGGGCACGGGGGGGTGGGGCGCATTTTTGCTTACCTAAGCCAGTCCAGGTCAAGTTGTCCTGGACTGGCTTAGCGTCACCGTCACCGAGTGGTGGATTGGGGAGGCCCTGTGGACACAGCGCTGCTCCAGCGGCCTCCCCTCACGCTCAGGCTCATGCTCCCTGCCTGCTCTCTGCCTGCGAATGCTGCTCCGCCACGCCCCCCTTCGCTCCGCCACACACACCTTCGCTCCGCCCCCTCAGCTCCGCCCCGCCCCCTCCTCCGGGGGGGCGCCTTTCTGCTTTCTGTCAAAGAAGGTAGGTTCACTCCTGCCTCCACCTATTAGACTGTAGAGACCCTGTAGTATAATAACCGCTGGGCCTCTACCTATTAGACTGTAGAAACCCCATATTATAAAAACCCCTAGGCCTATATCTATTAGACTGTAGAGACCCTGTAGTATAATAAGCCCTGGGCCTCCACCTATTAAACCGAAGAGACTGCAGAGTATAAAAATTTCATTTCTGGTTCATAACAAACTTATTCAACCCAAAATGAATCCTTGGGATGAACCGTCCAAACCCAATATGAAACAAGTATTCAGGGGTCGCCCATCTCTAGTCCCTATATCTCCTGACACGAACAGTAGGCCGCTCACAAATTCTTTTTTATCACCTAAATATCATTTTCCCAATCCTAAAAGTATCTGACAATCCGGCATCCCGGGGCCCAGGCGCACATGACTGTATATGGAGATGAGGGACATTCCTTACTGTTCCGCATTAAGTTTTATCCCTAAAGAATTCACCGACGCACCAAGCAAGGTAGCAGATAAAGCTTCAGGACAGCGCCGACCTCTCAGATCTGGAACTGATTTGATTCACATCTGCAGTAAGTCCTAAAATCCGTCACAGATAGACTTGTATCTTCTCATCCAAATAAAAACATCCTGGCAATGTGATACAGATGGGGACGACACATATACTCAATGGCCTATATTTAAGGTGAAATCTACTGGCACTTTTCCTTAAATGGTCAGGTCTATTGTTTTCTGCATTAAAGGGGACAGTCACTAATGTGCACCATTACCCCAAGGGGGTCACTCAACGTCCCCCTGACCCGAAAGCTAGTGCAAAGCTGAATTTTCCCCTAAGGTTTTGTCAGTGTCAGTCTTCACTTTATTTTGGGTGTTGCTTTTGTTTACTAGGAATATTAGGATGAACAATGTTATAGGAGATAGGATAGGACCTAAGGGAGTAGGAATCCATTGCTCTGCATGATAATGGGGGTTATACAAGAACTATGAAGACTGGCACTCAATATGCCAGTCTTCAAAAGCATGCCTCATTCAGTCCCATAGAAGTGAAAGGAGTAATGGTCACCCATGGCCCTATTCACACAGGGACTCGGAGACCTCCAGGTTTTTCCACAGATTACCATTTGATCAGGGAAAAATTCTGAGATTTGCTTATTGTAAATGGACTCTTCTACAAATTAGGATTGACCAATCAAGAAAACCCCTTTAAAGAGGACCTTTCACCACCTCCACCAACTCCAAGTCATTGCATCCTTCAGTAGGTGTTGCTCCAATGATTTTGGCGTAGTTGGAATTTTTTCTCTAGCCCCTACCATTCCTGAGAAATCATTGCTCTTAGTTTCAGCAGTATTATGCTCTCTATTGTCTGGTGGGCAGTCCTAGACTGGAGCAGAATGACAGGGAAGGCCTACCTGGCAGTAGAGGGCATAATTGTGCTGAAATTAACAGCAATATTACTCAGGGATGGTGGGGGCTAGAGAAGAAAATTCCAACTACGCCAGAATCAGTGAAGCGGCAACTATTAACAGATGATGAGAACTGAAGTTGGTGGAGGTCCTCTTTAAAGGGGTTGTCCAGGACCTGAAGATAATTGATACTGATGACCTATTTACAGGATGGGGTCCAACACCTGTATCCTGTTCTGATCAGCTGTTTTGGCTGTATTAGGTATATGCTTGGAATCACCCAAGCTTCTGTTCAAGTTAATGGGAGAACGGCTGCAGTTCCAGATGCCACTACTACACTGTACAGACAGAAAGCTGTATACAGTGTGCATAGCCACGTACACAATAGTGGTGGCGCTGGAACTGCAGTTGTTTCCATTCACTTGAATAGGAGCAGTACTGCTTTCAACTGTATACCTTATATACGGCTTCAGTGACTGCATCAGCTGGTCAGTGCATGGTCGAGGTGTTGGACCCTGACCAATCTGACAATGATGACCTATTCTATGGACAGTATCAAATATCCTCCTGTCCTCAGGTAACAGAGTAAAAGGACTAAGACCCCATACACACGACCGATGTTCAATGTGGGGCCGAGATAACAGTGAAATACAGACACTCTCGGAACACACTCGGAGTTACAAGTGAGAAAAATCTTGTATGGCGAAACTAACATCATGTTGAGTGGCTCTTACCCAGACATGACCCAGGCCTCGCACCTGTACCATACCTGCCCCAGTGCCAAGCTGTAGGAACGTGCCTGGAACGGGCCGCAGTTACCGCCCGGGCTATGTGAGAGTTCAGTGACCTCCTTCTCTGCACGTTTCTTATTGGAGAACAGATAATATTTATATAAGAAGGATAGAAAGTGAAAACCCAGTCATGTCTGTAATTCAAGAAGTCCAGCAAAATACCGCCACCTGCAAACCTCTGGGCCCGCTGTATTTTTGCACGCAGCTCTGCATGCCTATTATATCATTTGGAGAGATTTGGTTTGGATGGAGTTGCAGAACTTTTTGCTTGTAGACCCAGCGATTCCAGATTAAGTCCTAATGGATTTTCTTGGAGGCGAACTTTTCCAGGAAAGGCCGGGTGCCAGGGGCCAAGTTATTTGTGTTTGTTTACAACGCTGCGATGCCAACACTGCAAAAACCGGCACTGCGGTATCATTTTTCTAACCTGCTGGCAGGGCTATGTCTCGCTACAGCCCACACTTCTGCAGCCGAGCAGCGCCCCTGATTGATGGGGAAATATGTAAATATCCCCCCTTAGAAGCTGGATATAAGACACTTCCTTTGATATGGAAATAGCATCTTTGAAGGATTTGGGTTGATTTACAGCAGACAGACGTTTTTGTTTGGAATAAGCCAGTCTATATTAATGTTTAAATGGAAATCTAGCGATGGCAAGTTACCGGAATCTTATTACCCAGAACACTTCCTCTAATCTGGCATCCAATAGTCCATACAGGATGATCATCTGGTAGCACAAATAATCTGGATTTTGACAAAATATGAACAGAGGTCGGGATATGCTGCACTCACTATTCTGCTGGTACAGTCACTGTGTACATACATTACATTACTTATCCTGTACTGATCCTGAGTTACATCATGTACTGTATTATACTCCAGAGCTGCACTCACTATTCTGCTGGTACAGTCACTGTGTACATACATTACATTACTTATCCTGTATTATACTCCAGAGCTTTGCTCACTATTCTGCCGGTGCAGTCACTGTGTACATACATTACATTACTTATCCTGTACTGATCCTGAGTTACATCCTGTATTATACTCCAGAGCTGCGCTCACTATTCTGCTGGTGCAGTCACTGTGTACATACATTACATTACTTATCCTGTACTGATCCTGAGTTACATCCTGTATTATACTCCAGAGCTGCGCTCACTATTCTGCTGGTGCAGTCACTGTGTACATACATTACATTACTTATCCTGTACTGATCCTGAGTTACATCCTGTATTATACTCCAGAGCTGCGCTCACTATTCTGCTGGTGGAGTCACTGTGTACATACATTACATTACTTATCCTGTACTGATCCTGAGTTACATCCTGTATTATACTCCAGAGCTGCGCTCACTATTCTGCTGGTGCAGTCACTGTGTACATACATTACATTACTTATCCTGTATTATACTCCACAGCTGCGCTCACTATTCTGCTGGTACAGTCACTGTGTACATACATTACATTACTTATCCTGTACAGATCCTGAGTTACATCCTGTATTATTCTCCAGAGCTGCACTCGCTATTCTGCTGGTGCTGTACATACATTACTATACACAATGATGTGATTGGAGAATAAGGTTCCACCTCCAGTTCTTGTATTTCTTTCCACTCTCCACTTAGTGATGGGGCCCCATTAGCTGTTTTTGGACTAATATTACAAGCTGTTGCATACATTGTGAATATACAGATCTGTCTTCATGTTCGGGGCTGCTCAACCAAGTGATTATTTTGTCTAAGACGTGAATGCTGGTTTCTCTTTCCTCCATAATTCTGGATCTGTGCCTGATTATGTAGAAATATGCAGCCGACGAGGAGGCGCACTTACTTTTTAATGCTATCTTTGTCCAAGTCCATTGGACACCAGGCTTGGCTTGCTTAGTTTACCTCCAGAAGTCACACTGCACAAATATACAAGGTCTCTGGTTACTCCATGGAAGTCAGGCGCAGAAATTGTCATATTTGAAAGGGAGCATCTGTTATTTTTCAGACCCAAAAAATCTGGACTAACTTAAAACAAACGAAGAAGAAAAGATTTGGATGAGACTTTTAGCCAAAGTATTTGCTTAGCGCGAGAAGAAAGTGTGAAATTAGTTCAATACCAGCAATTTCCTGTGAACTCCGCTCAAAAGTTCACGTAACGTTATTGTAATGATTTGACTTTTACTGTGCAACCTGCTCCCATTACAGGGCTCCGAGCACCGGCCGCGAGGAATACTTATAAAGAAATATTGTGATACATAATCTAATCAGCCCACAGAATACCGCCATATAGTGCCAAGATACTACTGACATCTACAGCCCACATAACACCACATGTAGTGCCGAAATAATGTGCAATGTTCAAATAATACTTCCTCAAAGAAGTCACATAATGTCGCCTGATGATTCTAAGGTACTGCTGACATGTACAACCCAAATAACACCGCCATCAGGTGCCAAAATAGCATGAAATTATATAGTTATGTATACTTCTTCAAGGAAGTCACATAATATCACCATAAAATGTTACAGTACTGCTCACATATACGACATAGAGTACAACGCCATATAGTGCTGAAATACTACTTACAGTCTGATTGGTGTCTAATGAATTTAGGGGTCTGTTCTGAGGTCTAATAATTTAGGAATCTGATCTAGGGTCTGATGATTTTAGGGGTCTGAAATGGGGTCTGATGAATTAAGGGCACTGTTCTGGGGTCTAATAATTTAGGGGCCTGATCTAGGGTCTGATGAATTTAGGGGTCTGATCTGGGGTCTAATAATTTAGGGGTCTGATCTAGAGTCTCATGAATTTAGAAGTCTGATCTGGGGTCTGATGAATTTAGGGGACTGTTCTGGGGTCTAATAATTTAGGAGTCTGATATGGGGGTCTAATAATTTAGGAGTCTAATCTAGCGACTGATGAATTTAGGGGTCAGATCCGGGGTCTGATAAATTTAGGAGTCTGATCTGGGGTCTGGTGAATTTAGGGGTCTAATTTGGGGTCTAGTGAAATTAGTAGACTGCTTTAAGGAACATGTTGCCTAGTTTTTGGCCACATCATTTTAGGCTGTGGAGACTGAATGAAGGGATCTGTTCTGGAGTCTGGTCTGAGTTCAGTTTCTAATAAATGTGTTGTCTAGTCTTGGTTCAAAGATCACATCTGAATGAATTTAGAGGTCTGGTCTTGGGGTTTGAAGATATAGAGGTTTGGCGTTAGGTCTGAATGAATGTATCTGGTTTGGGGTAACATTACAAATTTGTTGTTAAATCGGTTGTCTAGGGAGTTAAACTTATCTGACTACCTCTGTTGGACCAGACCATGTTGGATCACTCAGTCTCCTCCTCTTACCTTTGTTACAATGGCTGACTTTACTATAGTCATTCAGCCCCCATAGCCCAGATAACTACCTGCCAAAATAGGAGGAGATGGATGGTGGCAAAGCAATCATATGATTGGCTGCTGGTTCTGATGACATGATCCAGTGGTCAGAACCACATCGTTAGCCCAGCATGAAGAAACTGCGGGACAAAGTCAGTAAAGTTTATTTTCCCAGACAACCGCTTTAACTATTTGTTGTTATTTGCAAGATCTGTAAGATTAAGGGCCCCCTTCACTGTGGTTACACCCCCGAGTAGGAAAGCTGTTCAGATCCATTGCTGAAGTGGCAAGTTCTCTGGTCATTCAGGTACTTCAGAAAGCTGGGTTTCACCCCTATACTAGTAGTCAGGGTGGCCATATTGGTTTTCACCAAGCTTTCTTTGATGCTTTAGTCTTTTATCTGTAACGCGATCCATTTTACGATAAGACGTTCCATATTCTGAAGGTTATAGCTGAGGATTTACCCACCATTAAGATCAAGAAGGAGGCAGCGGCTTTTAATCATAGCGTAGTGTGAAGCAGATGTAGCTGAGCCGGCCAGGCTTTTATCCAGGCCAGCAGAGTCACATACGTATCGCCTTTATTCCCTGCACAGACATGTTTTATACATACGATAAAGACTGACGGCGCTGACAGAAGGACGAAAGAGAGAAGAGTCTGAGATGATGACAGCCGGATTCCTCAGCAATTGCAGCATTCACTTCTCATCCCCAGCTAGCGGCCAATTCACCGGCTTACAACGAGAATGATGTCATTGAGCGAGTCCGTCTGAAGTATTAATATCTGCATCTGGGTGAAACCCGGTGTCTAGGCAGCTGTCCCCTGGGGTAGGGAGTCAATTTGGCTCTTGCGCAGGCGTCATTGCTCCTCCTGTCCACTGCAGCCAGCGCTCCTTTCTCTGTCCCGCCCTCGCGGAGCCACCACCCAGATACTCCGCCCCTGTAGGTTAGACAAAGCTCCATCAAAAAGCAATGGACACACACTAGACACTTGGTTCACTCTGTGGATATTGCTTTACTGTATATGATGAAGTGCAGCAAATCTGGTATAAAGAGAACTCAAAAAGTGGTGGATGCGCCCCCTGCTGCCCTGACTGGAGTCTCTTCCTTGCTTCAAGCAGGACACACGGCTCGCATGGTTTTACTGGCTGCTTAGTGTCCAGAGAGCCATCCTCTGACCTTGCGAGGTTAGGTTATGTAGTAGTAGCTGTACATGATATCATTCATTTTTTTAATGATTTACCCCAAAGGGGGCACTAAATGGTATCAGATGCTCTATAGAGAACTATGGGAAAATCTTTTTGGAAACTGGCAGAGATCCAGTGTCACCTTTTGAGGCATACACATGAGATATCATTGGTCTGGGCCTATCCATTATTTGAAAACATGACTACCTTCTTTCAGAATTAGTGCCACCCCTGTCCAGAACCTGTCCTCTACAGGTCATGTGTGGTATTGTAGCTCCAATCTATTCACTTCAGTGGAGCTCAACTGTAATACGAGACACAGGGCAGACAACACTTAGCATAAAACATAACTTTTAATGTCAAATATGGTCAGCTAAAATCTTTCAACGGTATAGCTAGGGCTAAAATTAGAATACATAACTCAATAAGAAAAGTAGGGAACACTATAGAGATATAGCTTTTTTGCAATGTTCCTAGATACTGCAGGGTAGTTCAGCTTAGGGGAGTGATAATCACAACTTAACAGGTGATGGTTAGCACTAAATAGGTGCCTAGATGATGGTGGGAGCCAGTACTCATGTCAGACACTGAGTACTGGCTCCCACCATCGGGGAACAGGGAAATGCGGTTTTTACTGCAACATCTTCTTTATTATTTTTCCTTATCCTCTCCTGATGAGAATATGTAATCGAAACGCGTAGAGAGATTAATTATTTACAGCATATCTAGTGTGAACCCTATAGAATGGCATATTTATCAAGTGGACAGGGACACTAGTTATATGTTTAGGTGTCAGGTTAACTTTGCTATTGAGTGGACGCTTTAGGGCAGTGTGAACAGCATCAAAACAGTAGGGGGGAAGAAGGTATTTACTCTATACAACATTGTTATCAGCTACAGTATCAGTGAGATTATCATCATCTAGGCACCTATTTAGTGCTAACCGTCACCTGTTAAGTTGTGATTATCACTCCCCTAAGCTGAACTACCCTGCAGTATCTAGGAACATTGCAAAAAAGCTATATCTCTATAGTGTTCCCTACTTTTCTTATTGAGTTATGTATTCTAATTTTAGCCCTAGCTATACCGTTGAAAGATTTTAGCTGACCATATTTGACATTAAAAGTTATGTTTTATGCTAAGTGTTGTTTGTTATAAGAGAAAGTGTAGCAGTCAGTGCCCATTGAGATTGAGACACAGGGCAGGTTTGGTGCTATTTCTGGAAGAAAGCAGACATAGTTTTACAAACTTGTAGAAGGGATGGAAAAACAATATGATGGATGGAATATGGATGGATGGATGGAATATGGATGGAAAGAGGGAAGGACTAAATGAAGAAATGAAGGAGGGAAAGAGTTGAAAGGAGGGAGGAAGGAATGTCTTAATGAAGTAAAGAAGGAAGTAAGAAAGGAAGAAAGAGAGGGAAGGAGAAGGAAGGATAAAAGAAGGAAGGAAAGGATTGATGTAAGAAGCAATGATGTGATGAAGGAAGGAAAGAAAGAAAGAAAGAAAGAAAGAAAGAAAGAAAGAAAGAAAGAAAGAAAGAAAGAAAGAAAGAAAGAAAGAGAAAGAAAAAGAAAGGAGAAAAGAATGAAGGAAGAAAGGGAGTGAGGTAGGAAGGAAGAAAGGAAGGAGGGAGTCAGTGAGGGGAGGAGGAAGGTAGGTTGAAAGATAAGAAACGAGGGAAGAAGAAAGGATAGAAACATGGAAAAAAGTAAGGAAATAAGGAAATTTGGTAGAAGGGAAATTATAGGAAAGAAAGAATGTAGGGAAGAAGGAAGAAAGACAATAAATAAGGGATTGGGGAAGAAATGTGAATAGGAAGGGAGGGAAGGAAGGAAAGAAGGAAGGAAGGAAGGAAGGAAGGAAAGAAAGAAAAAAAAAGAAATAAGGAATTGGGGAAGAAATGTGGGTAGGTAGGAAGGAAGGAAGAAAGAAAGAGAAAGAATGAAAGAAAGAAAGAAAGAAAGAAAGGAAGGAAGGAAGGAAGGAAGGAAGAAGGGAAAGATGGAAGGGGAAGGAAGGAAGGAAGGAGCTCAGAAATAGTGCAGACTACTAATCCAGTTCCATCATTTACAGTATTAATGTTGTCCACCAAAGCGACACAAGATCCTTCACGGGCGGAATGTAGATAAGTTTCTGTCACCGTTGTTCTCTGGTGATGGAGGATACCAATATATTCTGCCATCTAGAAGTAAGATGTCGTAGCTTAGATGTTGATATCTTCTGGAACTAGATCTAGAACTTCCCAAGCCTGGCAGAAAATACTGGACCTTGTCTTGTCCCACCAGTTGAGAATCAGCCGCCTGCTCAGCACTCATTCATTCTGTCCCACCGACTGGTCCAGATGTTTCACTGGATTTCATAAGGTTGTGAAGTCTTGAATGTTGAGTATCTTGGTCTCCATCCAAAGTAAAGAAAACTAAGGGTAAAGGCGTGTGGACAGCATCTGACTTCCTCCCACAAAAATCTTCTGTGAAACAATAGCCGCTCTAATCTGAGGGCATAAAGACGGAGCAATGACAGATGTCTGGGTTCTCCGCACTTCTCATCTTTATCACAAGATCCTGCACCCCAGATGTACAGTATGACCAGACCCCGGGGCTAAGATTTACCCAAAACCTATAATTTTATATACTCATAAAAATTATAAAGTAACTCAGCCTGAGCTAAGACTGTTGTTAAAAAACAGAGAAGATTCTGAGAGGCACAAAGCGCCGGGCTTTACTTTTACGGCTTAGGTTCGCCGTTTACCGGCACTTCATGGTCATCAATAAAATGTGTATTTTTAGCGACTTGGCCTTTTCTGCCTTACGATGCTGACAAACATCCCACGTGAAGGAGCCATCTGGGTCTGAGCACAGGCAGGAGCTTGGAGCTGAAGCGTTTCCATGAAGTTTTTAACTCTCCAAAATTTCAGCACTTTGCAAGTGGAAAATAGAAGAGATGAGACATTACTCATATTGACTTTGCTGCTGGAACTTTCTTTCCAGGACTTCATATAAAAAAAAAAAAATATTAAAGTGGACGCTAAGTATTTTGTCTTTAGTGTGCAGGTTCACAGATCAACACCTTGTTAGGGTGGATTGTGGCCACCGACGGCCGAAATGTGGGGACAATATGGCGCACCTGCTGCTGGCACCGCTTCTCCTCTGACTGTCGCCGGTGCATCACGCCTGTTGTGGCCATCACTGAGCCATTGGCCAGACACTTCACCTCCTGCAAGTCAGCCACAGTTGCACCTGCAGAGAAAGGACGTAGACCCCTGGCTTTACTCTTTACCGTAGATGTTACAATATGGTCACAATTCACATGGCCGACCCAGATTGGGATGTTGAAGTAAATGCTTCCACGTCTCCGCACTGCATTGTCTTTGCTGGAGACCCATCACCCATCACCCCAGGCCTGTTTCCAAGAGCACCAGTTTGGAGAACCAGCTGACATCTTAGTGTGATGGTCCCTTTCTTTGTTAGAAGCGGTTAGTATGACTCTTCTCAGCTCACCTGACCTTCCTGGCTATTGTCTCCTCCAAACAACTCTCCAGTACCGAGCAAGACTCTGGCCCATGTCCTCCCACTACAGAACATGGTAGCGGTCCTAAAATAGTGAGCCCCAGGTAGCTGAGACAACACCTGAGATCACACAGGTCACACCAAAGAGAAAAGCAACAAACAACCTCAGCCCTGCAGATAGATAGGTTAGTGTCACCAGAACCAGCATATCACCCCCGCCCTACAAATAGATAGGTTAGTGTCATCAGAACCAGCATATCGCCCCAGCCCTGCAGATAGATAGGTTAGTGTCTTCAGAACCAGCATATCACCCCATCCCTGCAGATAGATAGGTTATTGTCACCAGAACCAGTATATCACCCCAGCCCTGCAGATAGATAGGTTACTGTCACCAGAACCAGCATATCACCCCAGCCCTGCAGATAGATAGGTTAGTGTCACCAGCATCAGCATATCACCCCAGCCCTGCAGATAGATAGGTTACTGTCACCAGAACCAGCATATCACCCCAGCCCTGCAGATAGATAGGTTAGTGTCACTAGAACCAGTATATCACCCCAGCCCTGCATATAGATAGGTTAGTGTCACCAGAACCAGCATACACCCCAGCCCTGCAGATAGATAGGTTAGTGTCACCAGAACCAGCATATCACCCCAGTCCTGCAGATAGATAGGTTAGGGTCACCAGAACCAGCATATCACCCCAGCCCTGCAGATAGATAGGTTAGTGTCACCAGAACCAGCATATCACCCCAGTCCTGCAGATAGATAGGTTAGGGTCACCAGAACCAGCATATCACCCCAGCCCTGCAGATAGATAGGTTAGTGTCACCAGAACCAGCCTATCACCTCAGCCCTGCAGATAGATAGGTTAGTGTCACCAGAACCAGCATATCACCCCAGCCCTGCAGATAGATAGGTTAGTGTCACCAGAACCAGTATATTACCCCGGCCCTGCAGATAGATAGGTTACTGTTACCAGAACCAGCAGTTGATCCTAACCTATCTATCTGGGGGCTGAGTTGACATGTAAGGTTCTCGTGACAGTCTTACTTTAAGGGATCAATGCTGACTTTTAGGATAACTACCTTTCAATGGATGGTATTAGTCACACAGTTTTCCTATCTCCAGAAGGAAGAACTACTTTGCAAACATTACCATATAATAAGAGGTGATTCCTCACTCCACATGTTCCCATTACTTCCAAGTCCAGTGATGACGTGCTTTACAACATTCTGGCCGACACCTGGCATTGAGCATGGTGATCTACAGCTTCACTACCAAGGGAAGTTATAACGCTTCCGGTGCACAGTTATTAAGCTGGTGTCAGTTCCAGAGGCAATTTCTTTGTACCATGTAGTTCAGGACTCGGTGGCCCCGCTTTGTGATTTTTGGCTCTTGGTCCACTCATGCCCCCAGACTCAGGCCCCCAATGTTTTGTAACTCGCTCCACAGGGGCCTCTAACTCTAACCTGTCCTGGTAGGGATACAGTATATGACCATCAAGTCACCCACTTAGGGTTACTAAATGGAGTGGTTGGCCTTCACCCATCTGCATGGGATAACATTACTACCACATTACAGCTCTTAAGGGTCTTGTGCATGCGGCCTAACACTCGCCAACTCACTCATCGTAAAGACTAACATAAATTTTTGTTAAACAAATCTTTTTCCAGATTTAGCAGCCTAGAAATGTCGATAAATCGCCCTTCATGAGTGTTGATGCATAACCAATAAAGCAAATATAGACACAAACTGTAAAACATATATATATGGAAAATCTGAGGCTATTTTTGTAGCCAAGTGGTATAAAAGGTGATATATTGAATTTGGCCCGGGCCCTGTTTAAGTTTGTTTAAGTGCAGGTTTTTACATCGACATTGAGTTCCTGTCGAGGCTTGGGCCATGGCGTGGAAATATTACCAAAAATTCACAATAAAACTTCTAATCTTCCATCTTCTGCCTGTCTATAAGTGTGTTCAGGCTTGGAGAGTGTTCACACAGGTGTGCAGCAAATAGTTCAAGCTTGACGTCACTGGTTGAAGACCAAAAAAATGTAAAAAAAAAAAAAATGTAGGAAAATTACAAGGAAAAATAGAGTTAGAACGTCTATCAAAGTTGGAAAAATAAGGAGCATAAATTTAGCAAAAAAAATTATAAAAAATATCTAAAGTTTTATTTTGACAATTAATTGAAACATTTTAAAGATTGTATTCCATATTAAATAACATGCATACTTCTTAGGATTCTGTGTAGTTCCTCAGTAGGGTTGAGCGATTGGGACGGGAAAGATCGCATCCCGATCGGCGATCGAGCAAATATCGCGATCGGGATTGGGATTGGCTGGAAAATGATCGAAATCAGATTTTGAAATATCAAGATCGGCTCAACCCTACTGTATATATAATGTACAATTAGGGTTGAGCGATCGGGAAAGACCGGATCCTGATCGGTGATCGAGCAAATTTCACGATCAGGATTGGCTGGAAAATGATCAAAAATCGGATTTTAAAATCGATCCTGAAATCTCAAGATCGACTCAACCCTATTCCTCAGTCATTCCTCCTGGAAATGTATGAATTAATTGACAAATGAGTGTTACCTATAGTTACCAACTCCCCCAAATGCCGAAAGTCTTCCTTTGTAATGGCAATAATCTTGGACTATTTTCTGGACACCTGTGTGAATACTCCTCAAACACTAAAAACACGATTTTGTGATATTATGTCACAAGATGTCTATGATTTGCATCTCTGTGTGTGGCCACCCAGTGGTTGTGATGTGTATTGCAGCCTGTGCAGGTTTTTTTTCTATCATGATGCAATATTGTATCAAGTTAATTTTATGGGTAATTGGAGGATTTAAAGGGATTTTAAAGGCTTTAGAATTGATGATCTATCCCTAGGTCTTTTAAAGCTCGGTAGGGTCCAACAACTGAGCCACTGGCCATTCAGCTGCTTGAAGAGACTAATGCTTTTGCGTGATCGCTGCAGCCCCTTCCAGACTTACCACGGACAGCAGCATCACCATGCTTGGTAGCACAGCTCAGCCTATTTACTTGAATGGAACTGAGCTGCGATCAGTCTATGTGACCAATGAATATTATACCTGTGAAGTGGAAGCAGTGCTCAGAGCTGATCTGTGGAGGTGCCCAAGGATCTTCAATTCTAAGTGAAGCTTCCTTGGGATTGGAGCGCCTGCGCTCTTGCATGACCGGTGCTCCATTCACTTCTATAGAAGTGTATGGAGCCCCATTCTCATGATCACCAGAGGGACCTGTCCTCAGACCCCCAACATTTGGACACTTATCCAATGTCCTGTGGATAAGGAATAAGTGTCCTTAACATCGTGACCCCTTTAACCAATTTCTAGCAAATGTAATGTACACCTCTGTACATACTAGCACTCTAGCTGCTGCAGAACCTCTTTTATAACCTCCATGTCTATCAGGATCCCACCCTCTTTACCCCCAGTGGTTATTTAGTAACCGAAAATGATCAGACATAGTAGATGTTGTCAATGTGGTCAACTTTCTCCGTAGCTATGGGGTAGGGTGAGCAGAATAAGGTCATTTGGTTTTCTTATTTTAGCTCTAACCTTAGAAGACTCCTTGGATTATGTAATGATGTCTTTTTTCCACCTCATTTCCCCGATGACTTCCATATACCTCATTACCCAGTAATATTACTCCATCTCTGCCTAACTTTTTCCATCGATGATTCTTCTGCCCAGAACTAAACACTATAACGTGTGAGACAAGTTCATGGTCAGAGAGTAAGACTAGCCCAGCAGGGGGCTACCTACCAAAATCAAGAAAATGAGTCTTGTAAAAGCCCCTCTGTCCAATAACCGACCTTACATGGGCTCCTGAATGTGCCTTGTTTAAGACCACAGAGCAATTCACTTCTGAGGAGGACACTGTGCTCCAGAGCTGATGATCCTACTAGAAGTGGAGAACGGAAATTCAACTGTGGTCAGCCATTTTGAAATTATGGAAGTGAGCCCTTTAGTTATCTGGTCATCCAAAAGTACGCCTCCTAACTAGAGATGGACGAACCTCCTAATTTTCGGTTCAGGTTCTGGTGGCTTGAGTCTCTGATTCATTTCAGGTTGAAGTCAGGCCCTCACCTCTTATTTCTTTTGGACACTCTCTCGGTCTCTCCTTATTGACGTCATGCACCCGGCATCACCACTGAGGCCCATAATTGGGCCCAAGTTGTCAAATGAGCACACGGAGCATCATGAGGCTCTGCGTGCCCATGTTACCACTATGGCCCTATCACAGTCCTCACCATTGACCAAGGATGCATGAATAGCCATCAGTGGATTGTGAGCCTTATATTTTTTGGTTATAATACAAGTAAGCTAAGCATCAATGCTAGAGATAGGCGAACCTCGCTAGATTTGTTTCGAGAATATCCATGAGGTTCACCTGCCCAGCTTTGGTTCAAACCAGTTGGAGGCCCAGGGGAGGCACCGAAAAATAATTAACAGACATGTTCACCTCTCTCTGCCACCTCTCCGTCAACCTCTCATGGACTCCCAGTATTGTCTTCTGGGCCTCTTCCAGGTACTTTGGTGACATCAGCGACCCTGATGAATCACTGAGACCTGTGATGGGCCTTACTCTTATATTCACAACTTTGTGCCGCATCCCTTTGACTCCATGGAAGTTCACATGACAACTCATATGTACCCTGGATCTAGGACTGTAAACTCTTGTTGGATTTCCTTTAAAGGGATTTTTCCATTTAAAGGGAGTGTGTCACCAGAACCCAGATAGTCAATCTTAGATAAGTTAGGGTCACTTGAATCCCTTTGTGAATTGTTACCTTAGTTGCCGAGATATCCAGTTATTTTCAGTATGCTCTTTGAAGCAATGGGGGTGCAGCTGCTTAACTTTGTGGAGAAATGGAAAAGCCCTCTTTGCTCCAAACAGCTCATTTGCATATCTTTAAAAGCTGATATCTCGGCAATGGAGGCAACGACTCACAAAGGGGAAATGTCTGATTACGGTGACATTAACCTATCTATCTGCAGGGCTGGGGTGATATGCTGGTTCTGGTGACAGTAACCTATCTATCTGCAGGGCTGGGGTCTGGTGACGGTAACCTATATATCTGCAGGACTGGGGTGATATGCTGGTTCTGGTGACAGTAACCTATCTATCTGCAGGGCTGGAGTGCTATGCTGGATCTGGTGACACTAACCTATCTATCTGCAGGGCTGGGGTGATATGCTGATTCTGGTGACACTAACCTATCTATCTGCAGGGCTGGGGTGATATGCTGGTACTGGTGACAGTAACCTATCTATCTGCAGGGCTGAGGTGATATGCTGGTTCTGGTGACACTAACCTATCTATCTGCAGGCTGGGGTGATATGCTGGTTCTGGTGACACTGACCTATCTATCTGCAGGGCTGGGGGGATATGCTGGTTCTGGTGACACTAACCTATCTATCTGCAGGGCTGGGGTGATATGCTGGTGCTGGTGACACTAACCTATCTATCTGCAGGGCTGGGGTGATATGCTGGTACTGGTGACACTAACCTATCTATCTGCAGGGCTGGGGTCTGGTGACAGTAACCTATCTATCTGCAGGGCTGGGGTGATATGCTGGTTCTGGTGACACTAACCTATCTATCTGCAGGGCTGGGGTGATATGCTGGTTCTGGTGACACTAACCTATCTATCTGCAGGGCTGGGGTGATATGCTGGTTCAGGTGACACTAACCTATCTATCTGCATGGCTGGGGTGATATGATGGTTCTGGTGACGCTCCCTTTAAGACAGCTATAATATATCTAACAGGCAACAAAAACTCACTAACCAGCAGCCGCATCCAGCCACAGGCAATGTGGCCCCATATATTCATGGCTTTCTTCTTCCAAGTTAATAGTAAAGCCTGTATGGGGCCCCGAGACATGTCTCTACAAGAAATTTTGGACAAAATATTTCTTGAAGTAGTGAAATATTTTTGTCCATTGACTAAAGATTAGTCAGCCACTGATATAAGCTCTTTAACATCTCCGTCCGTCTAATTTTAGAAAAAAAAAGAATTTTATTTCACATTTGCGGAATGCATTAGTCAATTGTATTTCGGAAGCAGGATACACATTCATATCGAAAACTTGCCGTCACGGAATGTGCGTCAGCCACTAAAGTAGACTTGTATGTTTTGGGATATTTTTGTTAGGATTGACCTGTAACCTCCATAAAGTATCATTTTTCTTAATGTTTCACATGGCCCATATACTCAGGGAGATAATAGGGCCAAGATGAGTGTGTAATGTATTTGGCAGTTACTGGTTGTTGTTTTTTTTTTTTCCACTTCTAATACCTGGTTGGACACCAGAAATAGCTGATAGATATGGATCCCATTCCTTGAAACCTTGAGAATGGGGGCCCCATTGTGTGTGTCTCTCAATCCACTTGTCGAGGGGCTACTGATATAGCCGATCTGTTCCCCCATATAACTGGGGGAACAGAATAAGGGGAGGACCTACATTTTTTTGGTTATAATACCAGTAAGCTAAACATCAAGGCTAGAGATAGGCAAACCTCGCAAGATTTCTTTCGAGAATATTCATGAAGTTCACCTGCCCAGCTTTGGTCCAAACCAGAGTACAATAGTTGGAGGACCAGGGGAGGTGTTGAAAAATAATTAGCAGACATACTCACCTCTCTGTCAACCTCTCATGGACTTCCGGTGTTCTCTTCTGGTCATCTTCCAGCCTCTTCCAGGTACGTTGGTGACATCAGCCACCCTGATGAATCACTAAGGCCTGTGATGGACCTTAGCAGCCAAGTGGGCCACATTGACATCATGAGGCATTAATGTAAGTGTCTTGACGTTGACATGTGCCCATGTGACCACTCAGGCCCAATCACAGGACATAGTGGTCTCCTGGGGCCACTGATGTCATCCAAGAGGCCAAAGACGTGCCGCAGAGAACATTGGTTGTCATAAGGGAGCCCAGGAGAGGTGATGGAGAGGTGAGTATGACTGCTTATTGCCTTCGGTACCTCCTGTGGGCCTCTGGTTATCTTAATCTAGACTCTGAAGAGATAGTAAGAAGATTTTAGAGGGGATAATAGTTTAGTTTTATGAATTCACAAAATAAAGAAAAGTGAAATGTAAATTCCATCAATATTTGGTGTGACCTTTTCCCTTTGCCTTCCATTAGTTCTTCTCGGTTCTTGTAGACAGTTTTTGGCAGGACTCGCAGGGGGGTTATTCCTGCCACCATCTTGGAGACATAGATCTTCTGTGGATATAGGCTTGCTCCAATCCGTCTCTTCATGTCATCCCAGACAGACTGGATGATGTTGAGATCAGGGCTATATTTGTAGGGGGCTGGATCACCACTCCCAGGACTCCACCTCCAAAGGGCAAAGCTCACATCGAATATTGTCTCTTTTCTTCATTCCCTTAATTTTGTCAAAAATAAACTATTAACCCTTCTATTTCTGAAATCATTCCTACTTTACAGTATTTTTGCCTAAAACTTTTGCACAGTATTGTATATCCATGACTGTTCCACAATCCATAACATCTGATGATCTCAAGCCCCTTAGTTCCCATGGATAACTGAATTCCCTAATTTAACCTTAGCCAGGCCATGCTGGGAGTTGTAGTTTCATACCACCGGATTGGCTCAGATTTGTAACCACTTGGCAAAGTCTGAGAAATCCGAATTTTTGGAGACTTCTTGGGTGTTTCCACTCCATAAATGTCTTCATCCAGTTCTGCGCCCACACAAATCTTTAAAGCAAATATGCCTGTGAAGAAATTCAAAGAGCGTCCTCTCCATTTTGTCCACATTATCAAACAGGGCTGATAATTGGGCCCATATTTGTTATTTCATCAGTTTTTAGCAGACCGTTTCTTTCTCAATGCTGCTAAAGTTCTCTGACAAACACGGATTGTGAAATTTTTTGGCTTTGGCTGAAAGGCAATTCCTAATGTCTGCCTATTATTATAGGGTCTTTCTATAATGATGTGATAAGCACGCACCACCAGGCCCCGTGCCAAGAGAGGGATCTGAGACCCATGTAGACAAGCTGAAGTCTAAGGCTTGTTAGCCTGCTGCTGGACAAGTGTGAACTGAGCCCATGATATTCCGCCTTTGGTCTGGATCTAGGATTAGGGGACTTTGCTTAACTTTTTGTACAGCGAAGTTTGGAACTTTCAAGGAGTTGGTTTACATTTTTATGGCCTATCTTTACAGCGCTCTCGATTCCCATACAATACACACCACATCACCGGAAGCAGTTGGTTCCTAGCGTTGTATAGTGGTCAAGCTTCGGTACTGTAGCTCAATTCCCATTGGTGCAACAGAGGGTGACGAGTAGGGTTGAGCAATCGTGTTCGGAAAAGATCGGATTTCGATCGGCGATTGAGAAAATTTCACGATTGCGATCGGAATTCCTAACACGATCTTTTTAGGTGGGATCGAGATCGGTGATTATTTCCCACAATGCTTTGCTACTGGCCAAGCATTGTGGGAAAAGCTAACAATGTTAGCCTTCACACTGAGTATTGTATACTCAGTATGAAGGCTCCGCTGTGGTTCCATAGGAATGAATGGAAGCAGCCGGCACACAGCCTTAACCCCCTGCGCGCCGGCTGCTTCCATTCATTCTAATGGGAGACTAGCTAACATCTCTAGTAGCTACTTACCTGCAGAGATGGCTGGTCCGGTGCCCGGTGTTCTCGTTCTTCTTCGCCTCGCTGCCCCCACCTTCCAGGTTAGTGTTAAAGAGCTAGGAAGAAGGCGGGGCTTGTGGCTTAGGAGAGTGTGGGCGGGTACAGGGCGGGGAGACATGATGTCTCCCCTCCCAGTACCCACCCACACTCTCCTAATCCGCCCACACTCTCCTAACCTGGGAGGCGGGGGCAGCGAGGCGAAGAAGAACGTGAACATTGGGCACCGGACCATCCATCTCTGCAGGTAATTGGACACCAGGGGGGACTAAGTAGCCAGAGGGTTAATAAAAAATCCTCTGGCTACTTAGTGATTTTAAAAAAATCACTACACAGCGTGGATTCTAACAATTAAAGCGTTCAATTGTTAGATTTCATGCTGTATAGTGAATAGGATTGTTTTAAAAATCCGATCTCCGATTAGTAAAAAAATCCCATTGACTTGCATTGGGATCGGAATTGGGATCGTGATCGGGTTTGAATGAAAAATGATCGGAAATCGGATTTCAAAATCGATCCTGAAAAGTCAAGATCGGCTCAACCCTAGTGACGAGATGTATGTACATGAGGCACTCCGTGCTCCTGGAGGGATATCCCAGCCAGATAATAAATCTGGTGAGTCCGAAGGCCCAGCACCCTTACACGCCTTGTCACACCCCCTTTTGGGAAAGTGGTGCAAAATTGGCAGTTTGTGGAAATCAGTGCTGCAACTGGAAAATCAAAAAGTTGCAAATCTTGTCGTAAAACAATGGAACTTCAATGACTTCAATGGGAGCTGAGTTTCAGTACCAAGGCCATCCCACTAACAAGGGACCGGAGCTATGGGCTTCTGGCCCCGTGTTGTGCATAGTACAGGCCCTGTACAGCTGATCAGCGTGGGGGTACAGCTGTTGGTCCCCCACAGATCGTAAGGGTAGGCCATCTAGAAATCTGGTTACCATTGGGATCTCCTTCATTTTTATATCGCCTGCAGCCTATTCCATATGAGCGCCTAGGCCCCTTCACAGTGCCGATCGGCAGGGGTCCTGGTGGTCAGATCACCATCGATCCAACAAAGTTACAGTCCCTTTAAGAACATCCCCAGATAAATAGTAATTTGCCTTTAAGCAATGTCCTCATTTCTTGAGATTTCCACCTCCCAGTCACGAGGTCCTCCCAGGGGATATCGGAAAATGTCTGCGCGCTACTATTTGCATTATAAGGCTGAGCTAATATTAGAGTCATAGTTCACATTTTGGCGGCTCCTTCTCATTTCTCCTTGATGAAAAATGTGTTAGGATTAATTAAACAACAAGGCTCGTATTGAACCTTCTCACAAGTTCTCCGCTCGCTGGTAGTTTTTGGCTCATCGGTCGGAGGAAATTTGAGGGTGAGCCAGAAGTGTGACTTATATGGCGTCAATTAAAATATGTCTTTCTCCATCTCTCCGACGAAGTGGCTGTGAGTGAAGACACGAGTGGTTATACGATGACACATCTGTCTACCACTAACTAGTGACATGCTCACCACATGCCCAGGACATCTCTATCTTACTGGGGGACATATGGCACAGCTGAGATATTTTTGAGAAATTTTTCGCAAAAGTAATTAAAAGGGCTTTTTTTTTTTTTTTTCAGTGTATTTTTTTATTTTTTCAAATAACGTTTTCCATTTATATATTTTTTTCCTGACGTTATTGTAAAGGGCTAAATGTTATGTCTTATTTTTTTGTTAGGGCTAGTTAATTTATTTTTTACTTTTAAATGTTTACAATTTTTAAAAAAGTTATTTAGGGCATTTCTAAGAGATTTTCACACATCCCAAAAATAAATAAATAATAATAATTATAAAGAAACAATAAAACTAAAAATTATAATTATTATTGTAGTAAAATATCAAAAAGTTGGAAAAAGTTGGCTCTTTAAAAACATTATTTTTTAAATTACGGATTATATATTTTACATTTATAGTTTTAGGTCCCCAGGGGATGGTTAGCGCTATAGACTATTAGAGAACTGGGCCGATTCTGGACAAAAAAACGCCATAGAGATTGTATCACTTAGGCTCCATGCACCCGACATGTACCGGACATGTCCATTTTGTAAGGACGGTTAGAAAATTGAGCATGTTCCTAAATAAATGACCCATTTTCAACTTACATTATTACAGATTTGCATCCGTTTGAGGGCCATTAAAAATGGTTGAGTGGGTTGGACCAAAAAAGATAAAATTGGCCAATGAATTTCATCCATTTTTCATGCCCTTATATTTAGTTTTAAGTCCCAAGGAAATTTTCAAACAGTCGCAATTTTATTTTTTTAATTTAACTCTGGGCCAAAAAAAAAATACAAAAATATATATTGTTTTTGCCATATATCTATTTTTTGTAAATCCTACTATTATTATAAATGTGAAAGTTTGTGTGTTTGTTCCTCAATCACGCAAAAATGGCAGAATAGATTTGGATGAAATTTGGCGCATAGTTTGTAACCTCGATTAACACATCGGCTACTTTTTATCCCGGTAAATGACATGACTTAACGACTGTTATGAATTTATGTTCACATACTATATTACACTGCTCTTGCAGCAGCTTAGCTCAGGTCCCAGGTCTGTTAATTGTATGTGTAAACACACAGCTAACCCTCACTCCATTCTGTACATTCATTTGCATATTATCTGATCTGCTCCAGACATTGCCCACACACTGGATGGGAAAACACCTTTAATCCAAATTCGCAGTTTGCTACTTTTAAACATGCCGGGGGGAAAAAATCTAATTTGTTGCAAAATTCTAAAACAACGAGAGCTATGAAGGTAGCCAGAAGTCACAGACTTCTCCCAAAGCGGAGCTGAGGGGAATCATCGGCGCCAACAACACGCTCATTATTTGTCGTCCCAGCGAGTTTCTGAGATGCTGGAACAATCACGGGCACAGCGCGAGGAACAAGTTCAACGGCAGGCCAGCTTGACAGCTGCCACAATGCTGGAGCAGGCCAATCATCAACACCAACAACATGCTCATTGTATGGCGTACCAGCGAGCTGCTGAGATGCCATAACAAACACAGGCACGGTGCGAGTTACAAGTTCAGCAGCAGGACAGTTAAGAGCTGCAGAAATGCCGGAGCAGGCAAACCATCGACGGCAACCATTTGCTTGAATATAGGCGGATAATCAATGTCAACAACACGCGGGCAGAGGCTAGTATATACAAAAAATAGATGACCAAACAGTGGGAACTTTATAAAAAATACAAAAATACTCAGACTAAAAAAATTGAAAGGAATAATAAAAAGAAATGTATAAAAAAAAAAAATTGTAAAAATTAAGAATAATATTTTAATTTATTTTCTACATCTGGGATCTGAGTCCACTATGATAGTACTAAAGGGGTTACTTTGGAACGTACACGTAAAATCCGTACCGTTTACCTATGTGGATAGAGGGAGATGGCATGAAGGCAATTCATCCAAAATGTAAAACATATGGTCCCACCCCCAGGCAACACAAAGGCAATAACCTCAGTAGATCTCGCTGTCATACCACGGGCGACCATCACTGGAGCAGAAAAAAAGAAAAGCAAAAAAAAAAAAAGAGGAATTTTAATATCTGTGTCTGGCCAAGTATATTAATATAAATTGGATGCGCCTTATTCTGATACAATGGCTCTGAGGCACAATGTTCTCCTGGCAGAGCGCGGCCGAGCCTCCTCAGAAGATTGGGGTCAGAGCGAAGGATTTAGCCGCATTTTCTCCGGAATATTCACTAAACTCTCTTATATAAGACAATTTTTTTACTGTAGAAAAAGATTTTGTTACAATGACGATATCTCCTGGGCGTGAAACATTTAGGCCTCGAATAGATGATGTTTGATATGATACAACAGGATAGCAGCCATAGTCTCTAACTTACCCAGTTTTCATCTTTTCTACCTTAAGGGAAACTTGTGATTTTTGTAAGGAAGATTCCTTATCCCAGACCACCCCTTTAATAAGACCCAGCCCCAGGACCCCCACAGATCAGAGGAGGTTGTCAGGTTATATTCCCTGCAGAGGCCACTAGTGGACATGGGTAGTATTACATGTGGTCTTTCACATCAATGACCACCAAATAACAGATGAATGACCCGGTTCTGGTATAGCAGGGGTCGCTGCTTGTTCGCTTTGATTCCTAGAGGAGGGGTCCAGAACAGAAAACGCTAAGATGTCCACATGACCTAACAGGGCGCAGACAGCCCAGACAGCCATTTTTTATACGGCCATGTTCTGCACCATATGTCTGAGGCCTGTGCTCTCGTGTGTTTTTCAGGGATGATTGAATAATAAGACTAGGTCAAGGTGCTTGGAAGTACAATCTAAGCACTTGTTCAACATCTGGTTTCCATATATCTGCAACTCTGTACAGAAGATTACGTGTAGACCAGAGATCAGAGCACGGAGTATACGCAGGCTGTATAAACACTGGGGGCGTCATACAGCACCGCCATCAGTCACCGGCCGCCTCACTGCAAATCCCACTCACCTCTATAGACAGCGCCATTATCCCCTTAATGTCCACCCCGCTTCTACCCAGTTTACATATGTGCTGGTCAAAACAATAACGCTATTGTATGTTTATAGGTTTTTTTTTCCATAACTAATAGGATTTTATATTGATACATTCAGTGTTCTTAATTTTGATGTTTTTGTTGGTTTTACAAGAAATATTTTGCTTTTTCTTTATGTTTAAGAGTAAGTCTGTTCACATAGACAATGTTTTTTTTCACAGCTGCACTAAAATCAATTCATTTTCATTGGGCTAGTCACATGATAGATTTTTTGAGGGACCAGTTTAATGGCCTGTCAAAAAATAGGACTAGATCATGGTAACATTAACCTATCTATCTGCAGGGCTGGGATGATATGCTGGTTCTGGTGACATTAACCTATCTATCTGCAGGACTGGGGTGATATGCTGGTTCTGGTGACACTAACCTATCTATCTGCAGGGCTGGGGTGATATGCTGGTTCTGGTGACACTAACCTATCTATCTGCAGACTGGGGTGATATGCTGGTTCTGGTGACACTAACCTATCTATCTGCAGGACTGGGGTGATATGCTGGTTCTGGTGACACTAACCTATCTATCTGCAGGCTGGGGTGATATGCTGGTTCTGGTGACACTAACCTATCTATCTGCAGGGCTGGGGTGATATGCTGGTTCTGGAGACACTAACCTATCTATCTGCAGGGCTGGGGTGCTATGCTGGATCTGGTGACACTAACCTATCTATCTGCAGGACTGGGGTGATATGCTGGTTCTGGTGACACTAACCTATCTATCTGCAGGCTGGGGTGATATGCTGGTTCTGGTGACACTAACCTATCTATCTGCAGGGCTGGGGTGATATGCTGGATCTGGTGACACTAACCTATCTATCTGCAGGACTGGGGTGATATGCTGGTTCTGGTGACACTAACCTATCTATCTGCAGGCTGGGGTGATATGCTGGTTCTGGTGACACTAACCTATCTATCTGCAGGGCTGGGGTGATATGCTGGATCTGGTGACACTAACCTATCTATCTGCAGGGCTGGGGTGATATACTGGTTCTGGTGACACTAACCTATCTATCTGCAGGGCTGGGGTGATATGCTGGTTCTGGTGACAGTAACCTATCTATCTGCAGGGCTGAGGTGATATGCTGGTTCTGGTGACAGTAACCTATCTATCTGCAGGGCTGAGGTGATATGCTGGTTCTGGTGACACTCCAGTTAAGTGGGACCGACTTCATATTAAGCCAAATATCCTATGAGTATGTTTTTGTAGTCTCATGAGGGGGGGGGGGGGGGGGTGTTTACTGAGCACCTGCTGATGTTGTCCAGGTTTATTCACGCACAGTTTACTAATATGCATACATTAAGGTGAATATGTTCAACATGACATCCAAGATAATTCCTCTTTTCACCACTAGGGGGCAAAAGAGTCCTAGACATGAAGATTGAATTTTTTTGTAAACAAATCCTAGTAATTCCTGAACTGTAGACCAAAATAGAAGGTGTGTAGGTTCCACTTTTCCCAAAATCTTCTATATTACTATATCTATACCTGGATGTTAATGAGCTCTCTGAATACTTGGGTTTAAGGTGAATTATCCCTTTAAGAGTCCGTTTCACGTGTTGAGTTATAAATGGAGACAGCTGGGGTTTAGGGTAACAAGCAGTGCAGAGATGGGCTGTGGGTGTATGGGTGTGTAGAGAGGCTATTTTTACATGTCTAGTAGATATTTTAACCTCTGTGTTTAGATTTTTCTGGAGATTTGTTTTCGGCACGCACCTTGTTGGTTTTGGACTTGCAATAAGTATAAAGTGATCGTTCTCAGATGGGCCAAATTAAATTCACGGTTTTGCTTCAATGCACTTTCAAGCTCCGGTCAAACTGAGTTTCACTATTTTCTCTCTTTGGGTGACCCACTTAAAGGGGTTGTCCACTTTTGGCCTTCTAAAAATAGGACTGTAGTAGACAATTGCAGAAAGTGTTCAGTTTCCCTGCAGTGCCCCCAGAGGGGAAATTGAGCATTACATGGTTCTCTTTGATGTCAATTGTTGGTCAGACAGTTTTCTAGACATGCTCTATGAAGGCGGGGGAGGAACTGAGCTGTGACATCATCTATAGTCACTCATTGGTGTAAGGCCGGGTTCACACGGAGTATTGTGGCTCGTCATTTGGTGCGTACACGCCGCGGGATCTTTTGCGGGCCGTATACGCTCCCATTGTTTTCAATGGGAGCCAGTACCCTACACGCGGCGCTATTTTGCGGCCGTGATTTTGCAGCGGGCGCAAAATAGCGCTGCGTGTACGGTACCGGCTCCCATTGAAAACAATGGGAGCGTATACGGCCTGCAAAAGATCCCGCGGCGTGTACGCACCAAATGACGAGCCACAATACTCTGTGTGAACCCGGCCTAATGATGTATTCATGGTGTAATCTATAGAGGTGTTATCTTCTATTGTAATATTTTCTGTGATGCAAATGAGATGGCTGCTGCAGAGAACCCCCTTACAGAATTGGAAAGCATCAATCTATTCTTAGGCTTAGTTGCCAGAGTTAAAATAGCAAGACATAGTGATTTAAAAAAAATACAAAACAAATATATATGACATAGAAAATACAAAAAAAATATTGAATTTAAAAAATTGCTTTATAAGTAGGCCATTTTTGGTGACACATTCCCTTTAAGAAAATGTTCAGTTATATGCTCACCCTTACATTAGCTCACACGTGTTCCCTAGTAGCCATCCCATGATCCCTGTGGGGACAGGGGCCCTATTATTATTTAGTAAAATGGAGCCCCTTTTAGTCTTTCTACAGAAATCCCATCCTAAAGAAATCTCCAAATATGTATAATAAATCTGAGAAACTGCAAAATGTAAACTGTGGGATCTAAGCCAGTGGATAGGAAGAAAAGGGGCTCGAACTTTTTATCTATATGGGGCTAAGATGTGACAAATGGGACCTATTGCAGCTTAGCTATATTGAATATTGACCTGCAATACCTCACACAACCTGTGCACAGGTGTGGCGCTGTTTTTAAAGCAAGCAGATAGCAGCCAAGTGTCACTCTTTTGACACCATCATTGTATTTTTACTTGATCTGTAATATTGGTATTGTCCATTCCTTCCCCTCAGTATAACTGTCATCCAAACACCTGCCAATAGGGGGCGCCAGGTCTGGTGATGACATTTACACTTCACTGGACCGGCAAGGGAAGAAGCCAATATCTGTAAGATCTCTGCTCAGTATATTTAATATATTTCATGACTATAAATAAGTAAATCATAAAGTGCTGTTTTTGCTCATTTTGCTTCCCAAAAAATGGAACAAAAAGGGGTCAAAAAGTTGAACAAACCCCAAAAGAGAACCATGAAAACAGCAGCTCATTCCACAGAAAATAGGCCCTTAGACAGTTCGATCTATTGAATAATGTAAAACCTGTGGCCCTTGGACTATGGAGAGAAAAAAAATATTATAAATTGGGCATTGCTATAACCGAACTGGCCCAAGGAATAAATCATAGATACCGGATGATGAACCATGAAAAAAGCCTCAATAAATAACCCCCCAAATTTAAAAAATCTTTAAAAAAAACCAACAAAAAAGCAAAAACATTTTTGGTTAATAATCTGAACTCTACAACAGTTCCATTAAAAAATACAATATGTTTTGGCAAAATCAAAAACAGGAATGAAAAAAAAAATCAAAAACGTGGGCCTTGTCCTGAAGGCTAAAACAGGCAATAAGGAGTAAGAACATTGTCCCACCTGTGATGGCGGGACCACAAGTTGTCATAGTTCTGTCTTCCTGCACTCACCACTAGGGGGAGCTTAGTAGCTCAATGCAGACAGTTTATACATTGAACTCTATGGTTCAGTAAGCTCCTGAGCTCCGTCTAGTGGTGGCTGAAGGTAGTACAGATTGTATTGTATAATTCTATATCTATACAGGGGATTCGGAGCTCTGTATCAGAAAAAAATGGATGCTACACCTAAAAACTTTATCAATTTGACTTTTCCTAAACACTAGATCAAAAGCAGATGTGAGTGATTGGGTCCAGCGGAGAGTAACGGGTGCTAATATCCCCGCGCCACGTGACAACTATTCATCTAGTCCTGCCATTGTGCCAAACCCTCAGCGAGTGGTTTGATTTCCAGGCGCTAGAGGCCGGGTGACATGTGATTGACAGGCCTGGTGGGCTATCCCCAGATCTTCAGCAGAAGTTCACTGAGGATACAGCTTGGACGCACACATTTAGAGGAAGAATTTTGGAAGGGCGCGCTGGGGGGATGTTGTACAGATGTGATCATACGCAGTGCCGGCTGCCATAAGACACAATAATACAGAAAACTCCAGAAGACGTTCCGTCCTGCACCAGAAAGCAGAAAAATGCAAAACAGCTTGGAGCAAGATGGGAGAGGAATCTTTGATAAGAGGATGGTGGGGGGCATCTGCCGGGCCCACGACTCCCCCGCTCCTGTGGCTTGTTAGACTCGGGATTACACAAAGCCCCTTTTAATTATCATCTGGCAGTAAAATAAAAAAAATACAATAAAAAGGAGAAGGCTTGAAAGATGTTGGGAGTTTATTAGAAGTTTCTGCCACCGAGCAGGTGACCTTCTTTGTTTTATGTTTGCGCCCAGACGGTCGTCTCCCAGACTTCTGTATAATAAAGACAAGATTGGCTGGAGAGTAATAAGGAGAGTGTGTGGCGCCCTCTAGTGTACGCCGATCCTATAGACTTCTGTAGAGGACAAGCAGGAAATACTGAATGTTATAGTGTGAGGTATTGAAGGAACGGTTATAAGGATAATTGTATGTCTAGGACAGTGGGGCAGTGGTCAGACAGCATGGTGGCTCAGTGACAAAGGCAGCATTTATTCTCAATAGACTGGACAACATAATGGCTCAGTGAATAAGACATCATGGTGGCTTGGTGGTTAGGAAGGTATGATGATTTGGTAGGCTTAGTAGGTATGGATAGTATGAAGGCTTGATCGGTTGGACAGCATGCTGGGTCAACCGTTTTAATAGCATGGTGGTTCAGTGGCTAGATAGAATGATGACTTGGTGGGTATAACAGCATGGTGGCTCAGTCGGTAGGGTAGTATGGTGGCTCAGTGGCTTGGGTAGCATAGTGCTTTGGCAGCTAGGATAGCATGTTAACTTGGTGAGTAAGATAGTATGATGACTCAGTGAGTAAAGAGAGCATGTTGGCTTGATGGATAAGACAGAATGGTGGCTCGGGAGATAGGACAGCAGGCTGGGTCAGAAGCTTGAATAGCATGGTGGTTCAGTGGTTAGGATAGCATAATGACTTGGTGGACATGACAACACGGTGGCTCAGTAGGTAGGGCAGTATGATGACTCAGTGGCTTGGATAGCATGTTGGCTTAGTGGCTAGGATAGCAATGCAATTTGTGGTTACAACAGCTTGGTGGCTTGCTAGTTACAATAGCATAGTGACTTGGTGGGTATGACAGCATGGTGGCTCAGTGGGTAGATCAACATGGTCGTTCACAGTGAATATTACCACATGGTGGCTTAGAGGATATATCTGTTTCTTTGCTTCACTGGGACCCTGAGTTTGACATTGACCAGGACTTGTGCCCATACCCAATACAACTATTTCATATATATGGCAGCCCAACACATTGCTGATGTTTTGCAAGCCGAGCTGCTGCAAACCGCCGTACGAACATTCAAGACAAAACTGTATACAGTCCTCAGGCTTGGGGCCGTCTAGTGAGAGCCATTTCACACCCTCAGGACAGAGAAACCCAAGATTTGCCCCTTGAGACATTAGTGTATGTCAGGACTAAACCAGAAGAGATTAGGAGAGACCAGGTTGGACCAATGTGATTGTGAGCCATGGCGATGATGATGATGATGATGATGGAGCTGATCTGTATTGATTACATTACATCAGGATGTCAGCATGGCGGGCTGAAGCATAATAGTCCTTCCTGTGTTTTCCGCTCCCGTTGAGATCGCTGGCTGCCAAGTCCTTCTTTGTTCTGTCTCCTGTATACTTCACTTTGATGTGACCGTGCTATGAGGACTCAAGTGACGCAACAAATCTGTTAACTCCGTCCTGATCATAAGCAATACTCGCTGTATACACATAGGAGGTATTACTGCTTTGTATGGGAAAACTGGAGAATGACGCTTGCTACTGTCTTTGGCTTATTTATAGCTCTCTTGTAGGCACCCTCACGCTGTCAAAAGAAATGGAAACAACCAGTTATCGATTTTATATTTCCAGGAGGAATAACAGAGGCACAAATTACAACAACATTAGCTGATCAAAACAGCCTTCCTCTCTCTCCCGACATACTGCTTGTTTAGTCCTGTAATGAAACCATCAAGTCCTCATTGCTTGCCACCCATTGTGGTAGACAGATCTATAGTACCAGGTTCCCAATTTTATGTGCATATGAGGGTAACATGAAGTCGGGAACACTATTAGTTGCAAGATTCAAACAATGAATTGGGGAGCTTCACCCAATCATATTATAGGTTCCGCCCCCCCAAAAACAAACAAACAAACAAAAAACCTAGCCTTATATTGATTATACAGTAATAATACAGCAATGATACTACATTAAAGTGGTAGGAGGGTGCACTAGAGCAGAGTGCCAGGCTTCAAATAGTCATATTTTGTGGTTGTGTATCTAGCACCAAACTGTGATAGGATTCTGCCCTTAAATTGCAAGAAAACCTTTTCCAAAAAAAAAACATGGCTTTTGCTCATCATAATAAAGCAATGAGACTGCGTCATTAAAGTGGCAGGAGGACGCACAAAAGTAAAAGGTGTTTTAATCAGTCATACTTTGTGGCTATTTAGTTAGCACCAAACTGGGACTAGATTCTGCCCTGGAATTGTAAGAAATCTTTTCCTCAAAAATACCCTTGCTCATCATACTACTGCTATGAGACTGTATTACTAAAGTGGCAGGAGGGTGAAAAAAAGGTGAAAAAAGAGTGTGAGGCTACAATCAGTCATACTTAGGAAATGTGTATTAGCACTAAACTGAGATCGGATTGTGTCCTGGATTTGAAAAAAAAACCCCCAAAAATACCATGGTTTGTGCTTATTATACTACAACATCAGTAAAGTGACAGGAGGGTGCATAAAGGTAAAGCATATCAGACTTCAATTAGTCATACTTAGGAGATGTGTATTAACACTAAACTGGGACTGGATTCTGTCTTACAATTGCCAGAAAGTAATTGGGAGGAGGGTGCACGAAAGTAAGGAGTGTCAGGCTTTGCTTGGTCATAATAAAGCTTTGTGCAGAAATACTGTGTACATAGCACCAATAATGAGATCAGATTCTATTCTGGGAATACAAGAAAACCTTTCCCTAAAAATGACTTGTGCATGTTATAAGACTGCATTGTTAAAGTAGCATGAGGGTGCCAATGGTAAAAAAAAGTATCAGGCTTCAATTTCTCATACTTAAGGGATGTGAATTAGCACTAAATTTGGACTGGATTCTGTCCTGGGATTGCAAGAAATTATCTCCAAAAAAGACCATGGCTTGTGTTCATCATAATATAGCAATAAGTGGCAGGAGGGTGCACAAAAGTTAGGAGTGTCAGGCTCATGAAAAGCTTGTGTAGAGAGGTTGTGTAAATGGCACCAACAAAGAGATCAGATTCTGTCCTGGGAATCCAAGAATTCCTTTCCCCAAAAATGACTTTACTTGTGCATGTCATACAACTGCATTGTCAAAGTGGCAGGAGGGTGCAGGAAAGAGAGAAAAAATTAAGGTCTATGAATCTGATGCTGGACAAAATCTGACCATGGACATATTTTCTATTTACCCATCCAATAAACTATTCCACACTAGTCTATGACCATCCAGTAGTCCTGAATATTTGCTGTGAGCTCTCTCAAATGGCGGACTGTGTACTTACAAGGCTGTCCATAAACCACGTCCTGTTGTGACTTCTCCCATAGTGCGCCTTTAACCCCTCGAGCCCAGACAGGGCCAAGTCTTCTCACAGTAGAAGCTAAATGTATTTTGTATGTGTTTATGTGGGGGAAGTGATAAGAAAACAATTCAGTGTTATCTCACGGCACCGTGTCCAGGGCGCAGATGACAGGATGCGACCTCTCGTGCACATCCTCTATTTTACTATTTCAATCTTGCAGATAAAGATTTTAGCCCAGAATAGCTCTTATCATCCACTTATTTGTCTCTAGATTGTATTATACAAGCCATAAGCACATCCCGAGCTGTCTCCATGTGTTTTTGTATCATTGGGGGGTACATATATGAGCACTGAGTAGAATATAATTCTCATATTTCCAATATTACTGTATCTCCTAGGTGGCGCTCTCCATATTTACTTGTTATGTGACCCGACTAACCTGATTGGTGTCTGTAAAGCAAGTGAATATGTGATATGAGGTTTCTGGTGGAAACAGCTGTCTGGAGGGGACCTCTATGCCCATCTATTCCCACCCAACACCGCTATCTCTTCAGATACTTCTGTCCCCTCCAGACACCTCTGCCCCTCCATATACTTTTATTCTCCAGACACCTCTACTTCGCCATATACCTCTATCCTCTCTAGACACCTCTATCCTCTCCAGACATCTCTGTCCTCTCCAGACATCTCTGTCCTCTCCAGACATCTTTACATCTTCTGATACTTCTATCCTATCCAGACACCTCTATCCTCTCCGGACACCTCTATCCTCTCCAGACATCTCTGTTCTTTCCAGACATCTCTGTGCTCTCCAGACATCTTTACATCTTCAGATACTTCTATCCTCTCCAGACACCTCTATCCTCTCCAGACACCTCTATCCTCTCCAGACACTTCTGTTCTCTCCAGACACCTCTACCTCTCCAGACACTTGTATCCTCTCCAGACACCTCTGTCTTATCCAGACACCTCTATCCTCTCCAGACACCACTGTCCTCTCCAGACACCTCTGTCCTTTCCAGACACTTCTATTCTTTCCAGACACCTCTACCTCTCTAGACTCCTCTACCTCTCCAGACACCTCTATCCTCTCCAGACACTTCTGTTCTCTCCAGACACCTCTACCTCTCCAGACACTTGTATCCTCTCCAGACACCTCTGTCTTATCCAGACACCTCTATCCTCTCCAGACACCACTGTCTTCTCCAGACACCTCTGTCCTCTCCAGACATCTCTATCATCTCCAGACACCTCTACCTCTACAGACACCTCTGTCCTCTCCAGACACTTCTGTTCTCTCCAGACACCTCTGTCCTATCTGGACATCTCTATCATCTCCAGACACCTCTACCTCTACAGACACCTCTGTCCTCTCCAGACACTTCTGTTCTCTCCAGACACCTCTGTCCTATCTGGACATCTCTATCATCTCCAGACACCTCTACCTCTCTAGACACCTCTACCTCTCTAAACACCTCTGTCCGCTCCAGACACCTCTGTCCTATCCAGACATCTCTATCCTCTCCAGACATTTTTACCTTTTCAGATACTTCTGTCCTCTCCAGGCATGTCTTTCCCCTTTACTTTTAATATGTCTGCACATCTTGTTGTCACTTTTGTACATATGGCCGCCACTATCCTGCAGTATTATAATATTATATGCACTTTAATTTTTGGAAAATAACTCCCTTTGTGTAGAATTGTAGGCTGAGGCTTGGCTTGCCAGAAAATGTGTCCCGCGTCTGATAACTTTCTTATCACCAAGTTCATTAATTATAGCTTTCCCATATTTCTCCTGAAATACCGCACTATGGAGCCTGGTATCTGTTCTACAAGATAACCACAATCACAACTAATAAAAAGGGCCTACGAGGCATAAATAATAAAGTGGGGCTGCCCTCCTACTGCTTGTGTAATACCATGGTGGAGGTTTTGGAGAGAGGTAGCCCTCATGGTATTGTTGGGGGGGGGGGGGGGGAATGGACCAGCACTGCTCACATAGTGCCATATGTTCCCTACAGGAAGGTATCATATAGTGCCGAAGAGTACAGATAGTGCTATAATGTGCCTACAGGAAGCCACCGTATAGTGCCAAATAATACAGGTAGTGCCATATGGTCCCTAGAAGTAGACATCATATAGTGCCAAATAGTACAGATAGTGCCATATGGTTCCTACAGGAAGCCATCATATAGTGCCACATAGTACAGATAGTGCCATATGGTCCCTACTGGAAGCCATTATATAGTGCCACATAGTACAGATAGTGCCATATGGTGCCTACAGGAAGCCATTATATAGTTCCACATAGTACAGATAGTGCCATATGGTCCCTACAGGAAGCCATTATATAGTGCCACATAGTACAGAGAGTGCAACATGGTCCCTACAGGAAGCCATCATATAGTGCTAAATAGTACAGCTAGTGCTATATGGTGCCTACATGAAGCCATCATATTGTGCCATAGTACAGATAGTGTTATATGGTGCCTACAAGATTCTTCCATATAAAGTTTTTAAAAAAAAGTACCATACAGTGGCTAAATAATATTGTTACAGAGTAAACATATAACACTGTCATAGGCTGAGTTAATAATGTAATATAATGAAGTAACACTGCTCAAATTACGCCACCATATGGTCCTGAAGGACACTACAGTTAGTGCCATATGGTTCCTACATTATTCCGCCATATCTGGTCAAAGGACAGTTTGGATACTGCCGTCTGGTGCCTATCTCTGGAAGTCACATGGTTGGCCCAATATAGTCACCTATTACGGTATAGTCCATTTCGTTCTAGCCATCAGAAAGGGTCAGATTGGTCTGACTTTGCCCTAAATATGTCAGGCTTAGACATGAGACCCTCGAGGGAAAACACTGGACATAGGGGTGTCATAGAGAGGGGTCGAGCACTGTGGTCTTAGCTGCTCCCAATCAGATGGACACAAGCTGTCCATACATGTGAATGACCTCCATGTACATAGCACATAGGCAACCAAGGACAGATCCTGGGGCAATCAGGTGATCACAGCGACTACGGCCTAAAAGGTGTCTTTTATGAGACAACCATTTTATATTTAATACATATCAGATTGGAAACCAGTCTTCGAACTGCCTATAGAAATGAGATTTTTCTTGTCAGTATCCTACATCCAATCATAAATTTGTGTACATCACTGATTTTAACTCAATTGGCCAATTTTCTTTTTTAAATGTAGATTGTAGGCCCACATAGATCTCACAATGTACATTTTTCCCTATCTTTTTTTTTGGAATATGGGATGGAAATCCATGCAAACACGTGGAGAACATACAAACTCCTTGCAGATGTTTTTTTGCCCTTGGTGAGATTTGAACACCAGGACTCCAGCGCTGCAAGGCTGCAGTGCTCACCACTGAGCCACCATGTGGCCCCTGGCCAATTTTCTAATACACATGAGCATAGGATTGGACATGTTGGATTTCAGTAGGCCCGATCCTTTGTCCTTAAGGGAAATAAATCACTACCGGAGGTGTCTGACACCAACTTATTCCCCACTCCCACACTTAGCCACACCAAGGGTGCATGTCTATGGGGTCTTTGCTACGGATTGGCTGACATTTATTAAAGGGGATGGGGCATCTTTAGAGCTAGCCTTAGACATTAGATTTTTCTCACCAGCTCCCTTCAGAAATTGCTGATTTTAACAGAATTGGCCAGTTTTCTCTTATATAATATTTTGCCAATGTTTGACATGGGCTGGAGAAAAAAGGATCGGACATGTTGAATTTCAGTATGCCCGATCCTTTGTTCTTATGGGAGATAAATCACCACCAGGATTGTCTGACTCTACCTTATTCCTCACTCCCACTTATCCACACCAAATGTGAACCTATAGGTGTGGAGTTTATTGGGCATAGCTGACAGCCAAAAGAGCTTTGGTGGAGAATTATTGAAGGGTCGGGGTCGTCTTTAGATCTGGCTATAGACCTTAGATTTTTCTTGGCAGCGCCCCACGTCTCTCCTTCTAACTCAACAGAAAGAGTGACTTATAATATAGAATTTCCATGTAAAACGTCGTAATAAATAATGTAAATGAAACATAAAATGACACATACAATGACATAAAATTTTGCCATTTTGAACACAAAACATGTTCTTATCCTCAAGGGAGAGGCTACAATAAACTGAGACAAAAAGTTGGCTCGCAATTCCAAGCATCTGTATCCTGCCTGAACTTACATATCACTGAGCATTGCCTTGTGTCACACCTGCCTGAGCAGACATGGGCATATGACATTTACAAAAAAAAATTATATATATATATCTTCTAGCACGTATCATCAAGAAAAACATCATTGTTTTCAAGCTCTCTTATCTTGGTTCTCCCAAATATCCTGTTTCTTAGAGTAACATAGGCCAGCACCAATAGGACTCTCTTCCTGTCATTGCCTGACTTCATTTCCCGGAGCTCGCACAATCTCATCCGCTCCAAACAACACCATCAAATTCTACTTTCTGGTCAGAGCGAGGCTAAAAAAAATTTAGTTTACTTTTAATATAGAATCAATAAAACTGATCGGCAGGATGGCGAGTACGATCAAGGTGAGGTCAATCTGTTCTGCTATCGTTACTTTGTTTCGCAACTTTTTGGTTTTTTTTCTGTATTTTTGCTTCTTTTTTTTTTAATCAAGAGAGATAAGTTTGGGTTGGGCAAGAAACACCCCCACTGCCACAATAGAAGGCAACAAGATTTCCTTTGCAGCGCTTAGTAAATTTCCTTTTTCCTATTTCAACCATCCGCAAGCTTTAAAAACGTGAATCTCTGCAAAAAAGTTGTATTTAGTGTAATTTTTTATTTCGTGATTGAGGCTTGGGGAAGCCAACAATTCTAATTTTTTTTTTTGTTTTAAATTTGGTGTTGTCTTCATTTTAGAGGGACGGCTAGTGATGGGGGGGGGGTTTGTTCGGTAAATTGGACTACGATTTTGGAATTTTTTTTTTTTTTTTTTACTGAGCTGCAAAATTTTTCAAAAACTTTATAGATTTCCAATTAATTTTTGTTACCATTTGAAACGGTGGGCTGAATATGTGTAGGACTAGTGTGTTTGTTTTGTATGTGGTATGGGTAGATATCAGAATTATTTATTTTTTTATACGCTGGTAGGTAAAAATATCTTTAATCTAATGATTTTATAATAACATGAGTGCTCAAAAAGTTGCATATTATTGTAATATTATATATTCTGTATTATATATGTACTAATACTCTATGTAACGTGATACTTTTTAGATTACAATATATGTAATACATTTTATCTATTTTTGTACTTCTTAAAATTTTAATTTTTATATTTACAAAATTCAAAAACTTAATTTGTGTTGTAATTTGTGTTTGCCTAGCAGTATAGTCTCATGATGTATGTATATCTATGCAATAATTTACATACAACATACAAGTAATGTAGTAGATTATGAGTTATACCCCCCCACACCTATCCTAAGCAGATTATTGAGCCATATTCTGGGAATTTGCTAAAAAAAAAATTATTATATATTGGAATTTTTTGTTAAATTGTACATGATAGATGTGATCACGTAGCTGCTGGGGAGATGTAGTATGAATTTTCAGGAACAGTAATGCCAGGCACTATTATATTTTTATCACTTCTCAGTGTCTGGCCTGGCTTGATAAGACTTACATTGTTTTGTTAACAGGAGACTGTGGAAAGTGAAACATCTATAGAGAAAAAGGGAACAAAAGGGTAAAAAAGAAACAACCAGAAAGTAGTAAAATTTTTCAAAAGTAAATACAAAAATGGAGATCAAATTAGAAATTTGAAAAGAATTTAAAATATAAAGAGAAAAGGGCTCTTTGAATAAGTTGTGAAATTTCAAAAAAAGTCTTCCCTTTTCCAGTTACTAGAAACCCCATCACTTTAATTCTGTAAAATTAGGTTTTGATGTCCCCTATGACTTATTTGTTTTCTGAAATTCTGAATTTTATTATTTTTAATTGTTAGAAATTATTCCTTCTAACGATTTTATAAACTTTATTCGTTCAAAAGCAGAACAAGTAAAAAATACACAATTTTGAACAAATATATATAAAGGCAACATGACAGTTAAAACTAGCACAAATATAAGGATTAGGGTTGCAACATTTTTGTTGTGTTTTTGAATTTATTTTTATTTTTAATGGTGTTTTGAGGAACTTTATCCTCAAGGGAATAATAAGGTGGACTGGAATTTTTTTTGGGGGGGATTTTTTTTGAGCGGATACAACAGAGAAGTATTAGTCTTTCATTTATCTTTCCTTCCTTTTGGATGCACTCCTGACAGTCAAAAAATTCTTATTCCAACCAAAAATTTCCAGAAAAATTTGTTATACAGTAAATTCTGTATTAAGGTGGAATCATACAGGACGATATTGTGACAAATTTTGTTTTTAGAGCTGTGAGTGGAAACACAAGAGAATTATTAGTCTTTGTACTTTTCCTTCTTTTTGGATACCCTTCTGATTTCGATTCATAAAACTGCATAAAAAAGTGCCACAAAAACTTTTTGTGTAGTTCCAGCCTTAAGCCTAGGGTCACACATAGTGGAAACCCGACAATTTTAGCTGTTGTGGAAATGCAGCAGAGAAACAAGCAGGTCTAGCAAAGTTAACAAGATTTTATTTAATATCATCTCCCATTGTGGAAAAAAATGTTTGGGAGAATGCAGAATTTTTTAAAACTTACATTTTTGAAAAACTCAGCATGTTAATTGATTTTACCTGTGGACACGCTGCTTTTCCCCCATATACCTATATGGTGTGGGAGGAAAAAATGCACAGACTAGTGAAAAAACTGTTTTTTTTTTTAGATAAGTTTTTGCAGTTTTTCCCACAATTTTTTTTTTTTTTTAATCTTTGATTTGTTACATCTGACTATAGCCTAAAAACTGGATTCAGATATGCACTTGGGCCACTTTATGTTCACTTTTCACGTAGCCAAAGCAAAAAGTAGATGTAAAAATGAGGAGAAATATAACTTTTAATGACTATTTTTGTTTTTCATACAGTTTTTGAATCAAAGCCAATGGTGGATTTAAAGGGATGGGAAATACAAAGCTTATGGCTCGAAAAGTTGACTGCATATGATTTTGTAGCGTAGGGACTGAACCAAATTTTCATCAGAAAAGCTTTTACAGCATTGAAACATTACCGAAAAAAATGCATTAAAAAATGTGATGAAACCAAAGCAAAAAATGTCTTAGTGATGCAAATTTCAATAAAAACTAGTTACCCCCCCCCCCCATTATTGCCCCAGCTATCTACCCCCATGTGTAAACCTAAGTCCTTTACTCCAGGAAAATTTTGTAAAAATCAAGACTTGATTTTGTTTCCTAATAAGTTTCTGAATTTGATCAATTTTGGCTCTTATTTTTGCTATTATATCTCCTGGTTGAACAATTTTCAGTAGAAGTTTTTACTGCTTTGATCCACTGGGCTATAATCACTCTGGAAGTTTTTGGTGATGTTTTTGATGTAGTTTTTTGCACCAGTGTATACATAAGAGATGTTAATTATCAGTCTTTCCTTCCTGGCTTTGCTTAAAAAAAATCTGCACAAAAACTGCTCATGTGATTCCACCCCAAATGTAAACTTTGAAAAAGTATGGGAAAATGCAGCCCAAAAAATTCTATCTGAGACAGACAGGGGACAGACTCTGAATTTAAGGCACATTTGATTGGTATTTATTAGCAACATTTTTTACACTTAATTTTTTTTTTTAACACGAGGACTCCTGCGCTGCAAGGCTGCAGTGCTAACTACTGAGCCATTTTAGAGGGGGCACATACTTTATAATGACTTTGAATATTCTGCTGACTTGATTCCTTAAAATGATTCTGCAAGGAGTCTATCACAACTTATGTCCTCCATGGTTTGGGGTATAATTCTGACCCCAAGTCACATGATTGGAATCTGATTGGAAACTGCTTCGCCTCCCCTCCCCTCTCCTATCTTCTCCTCCCCTCCGCTCTCTTCTTCTTTCCTCTCCTCCCCTGTCCTGTCCTCCCCTCTCCTCCCCTCCCCTCTTCTGTCCTCCCCTCTTCTCCTCTCCTCCTCTCTTTCCCTTCCCTTCCCTCCCCTTCCCTCTCCTGTGTTCGCTGTTAGTTACCTGTATCATGGGGCCCAGACCCAAACCCCTAGACTCGTCATATACCAAACTGCAGAGGAACAAGTGATGACTGACTCCCTGGAGAAGCCCTTTAATAAGGATCTCTCACTTCCTCAT
>NC_134266.1:25395173-25415173 GCF_031893055.1 Leptodactylus fuscus | reverse complement strand
AGCAGAATAGTGAGCGCAGCTCTGGAGTATAATACAGGATGTAACTCAGGATCAGTACAGGATAAGTAATGTAATGTATGTACACAGTGACTGTACCAGCAGAATAGTGAGCGCAGCTCTGGAGTATAATACAGGATAAGTAATGTAATGTATGTACACAGTGACCGCACCAGCAGAATAGTGAGCGCAGCTCTGGAGTATAATACAGGATAAGTAATGTAATGTATGTACACAGTGACCGCACCAGCGCAATAGTGAGTGCAGCTCTGGAGTATAATACAGGATAAGTAATGTAATGTATGTACACAGTGACTGCACCAGCGCAATAGTGAGCGCAGCTCTGGAGTATAATACAGGATGTAACTCAGGATCAGTACAGGATAAGAAATGTTATGTATATATGCAGTGACTGCACCAGCGGAATAGTGAGTGAAGCTCTGGAGTATAATACAGGATAAGTAATGTAATGTATGTACACAGTGACTGCACCAGCGCAATAGTGAGTGCAGCTCTGGAGTATAATACAGGATGTAACTCAGGATCAGTACAGGATAAGTAATGTAATGTATGTACACAGTGACTGTACCAGCAGAATAGTGAGCGCAGCTCTGGAGTATAGTACAGGATAAGTAATGTAATGTATGTTCACAGTGACTGCACCAGCAGAATAGTGAGTGAAGCTCTGGAGTATAGTACAGGATAAGTAATGTAATGTATGTTCACAGTGACTGCACCAGCAGAATAGTGAGCGCAGCTCTGGAGTATAATACAGGATGTAACTCAGGATCAGTACAGGATAAGTAATGTAATGTATATATGCAGTGACTGCACCAGCGGAATAGTGAGTGAAGCTCTGGAGTATAATACAGGATAAGTAATGTAATGTATGTACACAGTGACTGTACCAGCAGAATAGTGAGCGCAGCTCTGGAGTGTAGTACAGGATAAGTAATGTAATGTATGTTCACAGTGACTGCACCAGCAGAATAGTGAGCGCAGCTCTGGAGTATAATACAGGATGTAACTAGGGATCAGTACAGGATAAGTAATGTAATGTATGTAAACAGTGACTGCACCAGCAGAATAGTGAGCGCAGCTCTGGAGTATAATACAGGATGTAACTCAGGATCAGTACAGGATAAGTAATGTAATGTATGTACACAGTGACTGTACCAGCAGAATAGTGAGCGCAGCTCTGGAGTATAATACAGGATAAGTAATGTAATGTATGTACACAGTGACCGCACCAGCAGAATAGTGAGCGCAGCTCTGGAGTATAATACAGGATAAGTAATGTAATGTAATGTATGTACACAGTGACTGCACCAGCGCAATAATGAGTGCATCTCTGGAGTATAATACAGGATGTAACTCAGGATCAGTACAGGATAAATAATGTAATGTATGTACACAGTGACTGCACCAGCGCAATAGTGAGTGAAGCTCTGGAGTATAGTACAGGATAAGTAATGTAATGTATGTTCACAGTGACTGTACCAGAAGAATAGTGAGTGCAGCTCTGGAGTATAATACAGGATAGGTAATGTAATGTATGTACACAGTGACTGTACCAGCAGAATAGTGAGCGCAGCTCTGGAGTATAATACAGGATGTAACTCAGGATCAGTACAGGATAAGTAATGTAATGTATGTACACAGTGACTGTACCAGCAGAATAGTGAGCGCTGCTCTGGAGTATAATACGGGATGTAACTCAGGATCAGTACAGGATAAGTAATGTAATGTTACCACTATGGTCAAATTGAAAATGGGCTTTAAAATCATAAACCAACATTGAATAATAGGAATTTTAATAGTACAGGATAAGTAATGTAATGTATGTTCACAGTGACTGTACCAGAAGAATAGTGAGTGCAGCTCTGGAGTATAATACAGGATAGGTAATGTAATGTATGTACACAGTGACTGTACCAGCAGAATAGTGAGCGCAGCTCTGGAGTATAATACAGGATGTAACTCAGGATCAGCAATAATGAGTGCAGCTCTGGAGTATAATACAGGATGTAACTCAGGATCAGTACAGGATAAATAATGTAATGTATGTACACAGTGACTGCACCAGCGCAATAGTGAGTGAAGCTCTGGAGTATAGTACAGGATAAGTAATGTAATGTATGTTCACAGTGACTGTACCAGAAGTGATCAGTACAGGATAAGTAATGTAATGTATGTACACAGTGACTGTACCAGCAGAATAGTGAGCGCTGCTCTGGAGTATAATACGGGATGTAACTCAGGATCAGTACAGGATAAGTAATGTAATGTTACCACTATGGTCAAATTGAAAATGGGCTTTAAAATCATAAACCAACATTGAATAATAGGAATTTTAATAGTTTTTTTTTACATACAAAACTGGATCTATGTTTAGTGAACAAAGATGCATAAAAAAATCTAATTTCTAGGAAGTGTGAATAATTACTTAATGTGGTAGTTGGTAGTCTGACAGTGGGCATTTATATAGGGAAAGTGTAGTGTCCAGTTGGGCAAAAAAACTGAGCAATCGGGCTGTTATCCTATGCACTTGTCAATTGATAGTAAATAGATATTATAGATAGATAGATAGATAGATAGATAGGATATAGATAGATAGATAGATAGATAGATAGATAGATATGAGATAGATAGATAGATAGATAGATAGATAGATAGATAGATAGATATGAGATAGATAGATAGATAGATAGATAGATAGATAGATAGATAGATGATAGATAGAACATATAAAGAACATGAATGATAGATCAGTAAAATAGAGGGATAGCTGCTAAGTTAATAGGTAATAGATATGATCTGGATAGATTGATAGTAATAGATCTTCCATAGACTAATAGATGAATAGATACAGTAGATAGATATTTAGTATTCAGAGCCAGGCAGCTGTTACATAAAGATTGATCGACATTAGAATTACCCTTTGACACAAGTAAGGTATGTTCTCTCTGTCACTCACCGCCCTACAATATAAGTGGCGTATATAATATATGTGAGGTTTTGCTGGTATTAGGGGCCTATTAATTCACATAATTTGCATATTCTCCTCATCGTCTCACATCCACTCAGTGTAATTTGTATTTTTATGGTCAGTTTCCTTTATCGCTCGGACATTACTGATAATTCCTCTTTGTACACACAGACCTATGCGGGCTCTTGCTCTTTCTGGCCCTGGCGAGGTGTCACCCGAATCTCAGCTTACTCAGTCTCTTCTATGCTGTTATTTAACATAATATCCTATGAGTCGTTTGTTCTTACTGTGTCACTAATGTCATATTCAGTGCGGTCTGAGACGACATCCCCACCGATCACTTGTTCTCAGAAGCTGATACACAGAGAATGGAGCAGGAAGCAGATAGCACTGCAGCTAAAGTTCCATACAAGTAAATTGGATCAGCTCTTCAATGCCTGGTCTGGCCACTACACAAAGAACATCGCTATCTGCTTCCTGCTCCATTTTCTATAGGACACTGAAGCTTTTATCTACTTCTGACTGGTTGTTTGTGTTATTACTGATGGGATGTTATTCATAGCATGCGAGCTATATTCTTGGTTGTGCTTACATCTCTCTTATTCTGTGTCAGGGATATTTTTAGTTGCATCACCACCTGGATTTGCAGTCCATTGCCCCTGGTTCTCCTACATTATGGTCATTTAATCTTTTCTCAGCTATTTACTTGCTATTTTATGGCTATCCCTTGTAGAATTAAATAAAAAGGAGCCAGTACTGAGGTTTCTTATGTCCAGGTGCCTGCTGTAAATTAAGTATCAGCAGGAGAAAATGACATACAAGAAACCGGATGAGGGAAAGTATCTAATGTAAAGTTCTTTGTGAAAGGTGTTGAATAGGAATCAGGATTTAAGCTACTTGAGAAGATATGGTCTTGTTGAGGAGCGATCACAATAGGTTAATATTATTTCTTAGTGTGCATTCTGCTGGTTAGAACTTTAGGTCCTGCCATGGGTACGTACATGGGGCAAAAAATTCAATGTCTGGATTCGCTTCTGTAAATAAGATCTTCCATTCACTTTGCTTGTAGATGAAGTCCCATAGTGATTGATATCATATCCTCAGGATCTATAGTCTTCTCCTAATTTGATTCCAAAAATCCAGTACCCATTAATCTGGAAATCTGCTAATTCAGCTTGTGCCAAAAAAAGCCCATAACTGATTGCCTTTCAGATCCACTGGCTGTTACAGTTTGTTAATTTTATTTTTTTAGTTTGCGGTCTCCTGGTACTACTTTAGGTTCTGCCATGGGTACCAACTGGAGGCAGGAAATTTTAATGTCTGGATATTTTTCTATTCTTTAAAAAATTTTTATAAGTGAATACGATTTATAAGAAACTTTCCTTCTCATTTATCAGTCTGCTTTGTTTCTCCTTCCCTTCATTCAGACTCCTATCTCTAGTAACACTTGTATTTTAATCTCAACTATAGAAGTCTATGGAGGGGGAGGGGAAGTGGCTAAAATTGATGTATTGAGTCATTTTGTACAGGGGTAGACCGTTAGTCCAAAAAGTTATTGTTGTTACGAACAGGACTTAGCAGCTATAGAATGTGTTTATTCATAATCCTCTTCCTCCCCTCCTCTCACCATAGACTTCCTTGTCTAAGGAACTCAAACTGATAAACGCAAAATAAAGCATTTTTCTTTAATAAGATGTCTTACAAAGTTTCTTATATTCACCTGCACAATTCATCGTTTTATATCCACTTTAAATAGTAGCTTCATTTACACACAGTTAGCTCCCCCTAGTGGTGGCCGTATATAACCAGCATTCTATCATTTACCAAGTCTTTAGGTATTGTCAATTGGTTTTTTTGGTAGACTAAATGGGCAGATGTGTTAAATTTAGAGTTCTCTTTAGGGCTTGAGCACAGGCATTGCTTTTCTTAAAGGGATAGATGAAACATCTTAGACCTATATGGGTCACTGGGTCTCCAAAATGGGGCAAACAGCAATCGGGTCGACATAGTTTTGTTTTTTCAATCCCACCCAACCAAATTTTTCTTGAGTTGTTGTATGAGGTGTGAATTAGGTGTAGAGGCAAACTGTTATGTGACATTTACAGCAAACACCTAGTTTACGGAAAGACATTTTTTTCCCACCTGAATATTCTGATGTATTTACACATTTTTTTAATGATGTCTATTTATAGGATTCAGACTGTGACTCACACGGTTAATGCACTTATGGAAGATATTATAATCAGAAGATGAAATCTGAAAACTTTGTTTATCTATACATACAGTGTGTATATATATATATATATATATATATATATATATATATACTCTCCTGTTAATTACAATCTCTCAGCAAATACATAATTACAATATAAAACACAAGATTATGGCTTTAATTTGCATAAAAATAGATTAGAGATGAGGGGGCTCTTGCATTTGGGGCTATGGAAAGATATGGCGCCTGGCGGTGGTAGAAGATGGTACTGCAAGTGAAATCACAAGACAATATCTCCCAGGAAATGACAACTCTTATAGTCTTTAACCCTAAAGATTTACCACAAGTCTTACATCTTGTATAATATAGCAATTAAAATAGAAATGGGGGTGCTGTTGCATTATTGTCTATGGAGTTTGCAATGGTAGAAGGTGGTACTGCAGGTGGAAAATCTGTAGAAAAACAATCCCATTAAAAAAATTTTAAACCCTAAGTAATTTCTGCACGTTTTTACATGTTGTATTATATTACAGTTAAAATTGCAATGGGGGCGCTGTTGTATTTGTGTCTGATAGAAACACTGCAGGTAGCAATGGCAGAAAGTGGTACTGCAAGTTTAAAAAAAAAAAAAAAAATCCCAGAAATAAAAAACGTAATTAATATTTGCACAGTGTTATATGTTAAATTATATATGTAATTTCCATACCGGTTGACTGTTTATGTGTGTATGTAGAGAGAGTTTATCTGCCAATGGCGACAGGTGATAAATGGCAAATATATCCTAAAGTCTATATAAAAAATGAAAGAGTATTTTATTTAATCATATCTAATATCTGCACCACATTGTATGTGACATTAGCTAAGCAATCTCCATAATATATTGCAGGTGGGGGCGCTGTTGCATTTGCGCTTATGGAAAGCCAAGCGCATCTGCCAGTGGTGAAAGGAAGTATTGCAAGTAACAGAATATCAGCCACACATCCGTCCATTCTTATAATCTTGCAGAGTATCTGCAGAGCATTACAGGTTACGTTATATAAGCCATTTCCATGATGTATCCGGTTACAAATTATATTATATGACTAGCTGAAGTTTAGCGCAATGGCAAATATTCTGCACGGTTTTAAGGTTCCAAGCTTAAGATGTGCCGAATGTGTCACAGCCCCCTGTATATTGCCAAATGAACAATGCTATTATATCATTGGGAGGCATGTGTAAACTAAACTGAGTGACCACCACTAGGGGTGCCATTGTGAAATTCAAGGGGTAATTAAGTGGGTGACTTACAGTAGGTCTGCATTCAGGATGGGCTTGTGTACACTTTGTGCGGTTAATTTGCGTTGCGTTTATAGAGTGCTTTGCTTGGGATACTTTATTGTAAGTGCTGATGGCTTGGGCTGCACTGTGTGTCACTTTTATTTTTCTGCTGAGCCATTGCGCCACCTAGTGTTCAGGGTGAGGATGAAGAGCAGCATGGCGACTCTTCCAAATGGACAGAGCATATTGAGCCCATTGACTGGTGGTGTCCTTATGCGGCCTACATCTGCTGCTTTTCATTAATTCTGGGGTAGGAAAGTCTCTTTGAAAGTCATACCACTATGCAAAATTGAAATTATATGGAAATTACGGGTTTGGACAATCCCATTTTGTTATAATGGGACCAGAGTGATAAGACGATCCCTATGACCTCAAGCAATCAAGCTGTAATACACAGGAAAACCAAGCATCAGGTGCTTAATTCTCCTGCAGCTCCCCCACAGGGGAAATGAGGTATTACACAATCTTTATTCAAATCAATGACCAGGTCGGGTCCTCCAGAACAAGAGATGCTCTTTGTAGTTGCTGTGGTTCCTAGATGAGGGTCCGGTAACAGGTTCTCTTACAGTATACGTCTCCTTTACATAGTTGAGCGTGATATTTCATTATTTCAGATTATTTTCTTTCCATCCACTGGTAGTAAACTTGTTTGCCGGTTCCATTGGTTCAGAATCTCTATATTAATATATTCTCTCCGGAATCAACATTGTAACTGGTACAATCAGATAGAGGTTGTAAGGAAGAGATTTGCAATGTGCCGGTTATTTGCTGTGACACAGGAGATGTAAAAAGCGCTCAGCCGGAGCCGAGCGGAGGAACTGGAACCCGGGCGGCCCTGCTGCTACATAATAAAATTATCTCATTAAAATAACACACTGTTGTTTTAATTCAATGAGGTTATTTGCTGCTACGACAGAGCAGGATAAAGTCTACGGCCTAGAAACAAAGGGAACGTTGGCTCCAAGCTGGGTGGTGGGAAGCAAAGTCATTGTTCGGGGCAATTCGAAATGACTGGTAAGGAAAGAGTTAGGGCTCGTTCGACTGCTAGGTGCAAGGGAGTTTGATAAAAACTAAGTTGCCCCTTGAGCTATGAGGGTCAGTGCGTTGGTTGGGACCCTGTACAGGGACAAAAATAGTTGTGACAAGTTTGTGTATGCCTCAAAGTAGAAGGTCTGCCTGCTTTAGTGACTGGGCCCCGTGGGTGGTCCAGAGATAGGTCCATATTAAATATAGGGGTTATATTTGGACCAAAAACAGACTATGAGCATCATATGACAGATCCAGGCAACACAAATCCAAAATACTCTGTGAATGAGGCCTTAGCTGCAATACCAGGCACAAACCACAGTCAATGGTGGCGCTGTTTCTGTGAAAAATAAACAGATTATTGAGCGTTAGACAATTTTTGAAACAATTGCAAATTTCAGAAATCATTTGATAATCCTAATGTGGTCTACAGTAGTGACACGACTGGGTGATCAGTGGAGAAGACCCTATAGGCAGCCGGGTTGGATTTTTTTTTTTTGTACGTGACTGGGTTATTTTGTATAATTTTTTCTTTTCTTGCCTAAACATCTAAACGGATATACTGTATGCCGATATCAAAGTTTAGATATGGTATAGCGGACCGATCGTGTCTGAATGTGGAATTTTTTTTCTATCTACATAAAACATTCCATCTCCATAGTGATGACATGGCGCCACTTTTCATTTGCATTCCCTGAAGAATTGCCAGGGAAATATTTTATATGATCGATCAATTTTCTGACCCGTGAACGGCACAGTCAGAAATAATTGATCATGGGATGAATTATGAGAGCCCATTACCGGGCACATTAACCCAAGTCCATTGGCCGCTCCTTACTTAGACGATGGAGACGCAGTACTTTGGCTAACATCTTATAAGTAATGGCCTCCATTGTATAACACTTGGATTTTTCATTCCTAATAGATCAAAATTTCTGCGGTAATAATTTCTTAAAGGGTAACTAAACTTTCGAGCAACTTTTGATTTTCTGGCAATATTTGTGTTATTAATAAATTTGGTAATATACTTTATTAACAAATTTCGCCTCCTTTCTGTGAAATCCTGCACTTTTCCTTTTCCCCATTTCTCCCTTGAGAGCTAAAATGCTAACTAGACTCCCTAATGTCAAGTGGGTGGTGTCAGACAGGAAGGGACCAGGTCTACCTCTGATCGGAGCCCTCAGTCACCCCTCCTTATCTGTTCCTGCCTGACACCACCCACTCGACATAAGGGAGTCTAGTTAGTATATCAGACACCAAAACTAAGAGCTTTGATTGCTCAGGAATGGTGGGGGCTAGAGAAACAATTCCAACTGCGCCGGATTTAGTAAAGGGGCCCCTATTAAGAGATGAAATCCCGAGTTATCAGAGGGGATGAAAATTATCTTCAATTCGACTGCAATGCAGCAGATTTGGAGCTCTGAAGTGGCTTGGGCGTAGTCCCCAGAGGCATACATCCCAGTAGTCTCTGTCATTGACACTTTTACTTGTATCTGTGTTAACACGCACAGTTGTGACTATCAATGCATTCTCCTGTACTACACCAAGGCCAAGAATTCAACCAGTCCCATGGACCACGATCATCCCCACACCCTTTTCCATGAATACTAGTGTCCAAAGGTGCCTGAGTAGTTTCTACTGTCTGTCATCAGCCCTGGAGATCTATAAAGCTATATTAATTTGATACCAAAATGCACAAAAATAGTATTCCTTTTGGAATAGAAATACTGATTTGGCAATTAAATCCGCATCATGATAGTAGACTTTTTAACTGAGTCATGCATGATGTTAAGGATGCTGCCCTCTAGAGGGCGGCGTACAGAGTGCACTGTTCTCCTAATTACATCCTGGAGAATAGATTTGCATATTTTTTACCCAGAATCCCTAGCGGAGCAGGAATGACTTGTAAGTCTCCGTACTGCACACACTCTCCCTGATGTGTACGATTATCCCCTGACCAAAAATAGTATGTAATATAGAGAATGCTGTGGCTACTGTGGAACCCCTAGTGGGGTCCCATTTCAAGGGGTCTGATCCCCATTTTAACGGTTGCCAAGAACTTCCCCAGGGATGCAGACTACCAAAAACTAAGGAAGTAAGGAAGTGAAAAACGGCATGATAATAAGTGGTTGGGACCGCGGTGGTGTCAGGCGGCTCCCGAAAGGGGCCCTATTTTTATCTTTGCTATGTACAACACTAAATGTAACGAAGTAACCTTGCGCTTGGCACGTCTTTGCTCTTTTTTCATCTTTTTGTTGCCAGAAGTATCAGCATACCCTCATTGTAATGATTTGTGCCACCTTTTATTTCTCCCGTCACCACTCTCCTAAAATGAAGACAAGACTGGCAGCGTTATTATACGCCAATCGTCCTCCTCTGTCTCCCTCCTATCCCACCTTCACAGAGGAGCTCCAAAGTGTTTCCTGAGGGCTGAACATCCATTATAATACTGACAAAAAGATGCAATTCCCCCAGAGGCCGACTTAAACTTTCTCAATTGCCGGGAACTGTTCATGCCGAGGCACAATGCATCACAGACATTCAATGTAATGGGAAGCACAAAGACGGAGATGTGTTGTGTGACTGTCTGATGGGCCCGTTTAGTGACGTTCATTTGCTCTATATGTCCAGAGGACACCGCTATCTGAGCTGTCGCGGGGGGTAAGATCATAGATGGCCTTGGTAAAGGGACACAGTAAGGGCAGATGTACAGGCAGCAGCTATAAGATCCCCGAAGAACGGGGGCAATTCCCATTTTATTCACCCATTGCAGCATATATTTTGCCCAGCTACAGTATCAACAAACAGATGTGAGCGAAAAGTTTTATAATGAATCAAATTTGACCCAAATTTGCAAAAAACTAAAGAGTCAAACTTTTTTTAAGCCAATTTATAGTAGAATTTGCAACCAATTTGTTCAACCCCCAAACTAATCTTTGGACCAAACCATCCATATTAACCCCTTCCCACCACAGACGTTTTTCCATTTTCGTTTTGGACTCGACGCCGTTTTTATTTCTCACTTCTCACAGCCATATGAGGGCTTAATATTTGTGGGATAAATTGTACTTGGTAATGGTACCATTAAATATTTTGTACGATATACTGGAAAGCTGATAAAAATTCAGAATGGGGTGGAATTGGAGAAAAACTGCGTTTGTGCGACTTGCTTATGGGCTTCGTTTTTTTGTTGTTCATTCTGCAGCCAAAGTGACATCACCTGTATTCTACAGGATACATATATTTTTACATTTACATTTTACATTTTCAGAGGATGGATAGATTGTTAATATTTATTTTGGCTTATTTATCTTATTTGAGATCTAGGAAAAGCCCCCTTGGGGGCATGAACCAACGATCCTAAGACTGCTTTTCTCATAGACTGCAATACTGGGCCCAGAAAGAAAGGAGGTGGTGGGGGCATTGAAGGTAGACCCTTTTTTTTTTAAACATTGGGGTCCATAATGAAAGGGTTAATGCCCACAAGCGGAGCAGGCAATCGGTATTACTATCGGGTCTCCGCTGTACAATATAGCCAATATCATACATGGGGGCTCAGTGTTCATTTGTGGTCCTCTAGCTTTCCATCCAGAGGCCGAAACATTGTACAGACCTAATATTGAGCATTTCTTATACTTATATCCAGTCCAGACAATCACTTTTACTACTCTGATACAGGAGCAAGGATCAGGTTTCCATTCCAGGGGTCCCCAAGTGGACTCTCCGAAAGGAAATCCATGCACAGATGTGAACCAGGACTTAGCAGTGATACTGGTTTGCAGAAAATGAGCATTGCTTTCCCCTATCTAGTGGAAGTTTCTGTCACCAGGAGATCTGTTTGCTACTGCAACCATCAAGTTCAGCTGCTACCCGGTAAAGAACCAAGCAGCGAAGTCCGTAATATCTGGAGTCTGTGTCTTCCATCCTTTGTTAGAGAGGGGCTTCAGTAGGCAACGTGCAAGGAATGGGTGGCATGGTTGGGCGGTGGCCCGTGAGGGCTGACCAGACAAGCTGCCAGTGAGGACTGAGCGCCATATTGTACACCATCCCACCGGTGCAGGTGACGGACTTCTGAGTGACGACAAGACTCCCATTATCAGTGGCGATCCCAGCGGTCAGACAACTGATCTTACACTTCCCTTGGAGAGGTGATAAGTTTAAGACATGAAGCAACCCCTTTAGAGTGGATTGAAGTCACGTCCCCTCAGTGATGGGGGCCCAATAGCCGCTAGTTATGAGTGTTCACATGCTCTATATCCCATCTCCATATATCAAGTGATACAACTATCCATGGGTCGGGCTGCGGTTCTTGTTTGTATACAGTTCTAATGAAGTAGATCTGGGCTGCAGCTCATCCCGAGGCTCCGACGAGGCTTTCGACGAGGCTTTCGACGAGAGGGCGAAATCAATTTACAGTCAAAAATGCCTGCAAGTGCTTGCAGAAAAGCAGAGACACCGTAGGGAGTTCTTCAAGAGCCGGGGAAGCTTCTAGTGAACAGGCTTGAGAAACTCTAGAGCTCGCCTTGTAGCCTCCAGACTTCTCGTTGCGAGGTCTGCCATGAGATGAGGGGGATGTAAATTTACATCGCCGGAGAGCGTCATCATACATTGTCAATAACATCACAATTACAGGCCGGGCCAGTTATCTGCGGGGGATATTAACATTGTATTGCATGTGTCAGATGCAGCCTGCGGATAACGTGTACTACTCATTCCTTCCACCCTTTCGCTGGAGTTTTAAGTCCACTGTTTACCTCCTTGCCAAACCTAATCTTTACAGCATGTTTCAGAAAGCAATGGCGCGACGCCGTGCGCATACTAATGAAGACAATGCGTCTCTTCCTGGCTGCACGGATGTAGTAGAGCTGAGTTGGTCACAGGCGACACATCTTGGTCAGGTGGTTTCTATAGCAATGTATTATCAATGTGTTATCAATGAGGATGAAAGAAACAATTGAAGGACAAATTCGGCTCTGCTACATCTGTATGTATATAAGTGGGATTGACACGGTCACAAGGTGAGGACACCAAAGTGGTGGAGTCAGGGTGCACGTGTATTTCAGGATTTGGTATCCTTGGTATGTCAGGGGTAATCTGAGTAGGTGACCGCATAACTTAAAGGGGTCACCCAAGACTGGATATTGATGGTCCATCCTTAAAGGAAGTCTATTATCTCCCCCAAGTATATTCAGCTTCCACCACCACATTACTATATACCTACCTCTGAGATGTATGTCACTTTTGTAGGACTGAAGAAATGCAACTTTGAAGTGATATGCAAATTAGGGAGATGTGCACTATGGGCAGAGCCTTCAGCCCTGGGAGTGCTGCTCTTGCTGCTCAAGTAGAATGGGTGATGGGGAGGATCAACGGACACTGCATGGGGAGGTACAGACAGGAGGTGGTAGGTCTGCGTGGCCAAAGCAGTGCTCCAGGGAAGGGCACAAGTCTTCAAAGTTGTGTTTCTCCAAATCTACAAAGGTGACGTAAATAACAGAGAAATATTATGTATCATTGTAGTGTTCTCTGTAATGAGGTGTAGTAACAGCAGCAGAAGGGGAGTGTGCTGATCTTGTGGGTGGCAGTGACCTGTTCACATATGTAATATTAGCGAGTTGAGGGTTGTACATCATGATACACTGTTTCAGGATGACACAAGTAGAATACCCTATCGCTTCTCATAGCTTGGGAATAATGACAGCAGTAGAAGAGGAGTGTTCTGATCTTGTGGGAGGCAGTGACCTTGCAACTCATGAGATGATATAAGTGGTTAAGGTAAGAAAGTAGTGTTTGGAGGACATCACACAGAGCAATCTGTCACCAACTATATTCTAGAAATAATGAAAGCAGTATAAGAGTTGTGTGCTGACTTTATGGGAGGCAGTGACCTGGTCACTTATATTATATTAGTGGGTTGAGGTTTGCACATGATGATGCACTGCCTGAAAATACCCTATCACTACTCATAGCCTGGAAATAATGACAGCAGTAGAAGTGGAGTGTTCTGATCTTGTGGGAGGCAGTGACCTGTTCAGTGACCTGACCTTATGTTATGTGAATTGAGGGTTGCATATGATTATATACTGCCTGAGGATGACGCAGGTATAATATCGCTACTCATAGCTTGGAAATAATGACAGCAGCAGAAGAGGGGTGTACTGATGTTGTAGGGGGGTAGTGATATCTTCTCTCACATTAGTGAGCTGAGGGTTAAATATGATGATGCAGTGCTTGAGGGAGACCCAGGTAGAATAACCTATTACTACTCATAGCATGGAAATAATGACAGCAGTAGAACAGGAGTGTGCTGATGTTGTGGGAGGCAGTGACCTGTTCTCTTATGTTATATTAGTGACTTGAGGGTTGCATATGATGATATACTGCCTGAGGATGATGCAGGTATAATATCGCTACTCATAGCTTGGGAATAATGACAGCAACAGAAGAGGAGTGTACTGATGTTGTAGGGGGTAATGACCTGTCCTCTCATATTAGCGAGTTGAGGGTTGCATATGATGATGCACTGCTTAAGGATGACCAAGGTAGAATACCCAATGACTACTTATAGCTTGGGAATAATGACAGCAGCAGAAGAGGAGTGTGCCGATCTTGTGGGAGGCAGTGACCTATCAACTCATGAGATGATATAAGTGCTTAAGGTAAGAAAGTAGTGTTTGGAGGACAACACATAGAGCAATCTGTTACCATCTATAGTCTGGAAATAATGACAGCAGCATAAGAGGAGTGTGCTGATTTTGTGGAAGGCAGTGACCTGTTCACTAATGTTATATAAGTGAGTTGAGAGTTGCATATGATGATGTACTGCCTGAGGATGACACAGGTAGAATACTCTATCACTACTCATAGCCTGCAAACAATGACAGCAGTAGAACAGGAGTGTGCTGATCTTGTGGGAGGCAGTGACCTGTTCACTCATGTTATATAAGTGAGTTGAGGTTTGCACATGATAATGCACTGTCTGAGGATGGCACAGGTAAGATATCGTATCACCACTCATAGCCTGGGAATAATGACAGCAGTAGAAGAGGAATGTTCTGATCTTATGGGGGCAGTGACCTGTTCACTTATGTTAGTGACCAAGGGTAGCAGAAATTGACCATTCAGATACTAGAATAAGAGCAGCATGAGACGACTGATTGTGTAGGAGGAAGTTTGTAGATTGAGAGACATTCTTGAAGGACAAGGTTATACAAGCTAGTCGTACATACTGAGAGCTCTTTTAGTTGCACAGATTGTTGTGATGATGCTGTCAAAATGATGCCGGGATATTGTTGTGTCAAACGCAGCTCGATTTACGGCTCACTTCTCCAGCTTATTAGGGTTATATAATACGATTATATCTGTACAAAACAATCTCTAGCAGAATTAATGAAGCACAAAATGTAAAGAATCTCCGCTCCTCGGATTCAGCTCCAAGTTACCTCCTTCATTCATGCATTATCTATAAAATGTAGAGACAACTGTGGCACTTCCTAGATTTCCCATTATGATAGAAGGTCGAGGGATAGTAAAGATGAAGCTGCGGACGATTCCACGTCGTGATACCTGCAGGATAAATCTTATTCACTTAGCTTATTTGGTAGAAATACCAGGACAGGAGGAGAATCTCAGGGATATTTATTCCTCTCCTTCCCCTCAAACAGTCATAGAATAGCAATAAGATTTTATCTATTTGTAACCACCACTTGGGGGAGCTGTAGAGCTGCGTAAATCCATCCTCAGTGAGCGCCCCCTAGTGGTTCTTGAAAGACTCCAAAAACATATTAATTAAAGGGGTTGTCCCAATTTTGAGACTTCTCACCTATCCTCAGGGTACTTGATAGACATCAAGTTGCAGAAGGTCCCAGCACTGATCACAAGTGTCCCCTGACTGAATGGAGCAGGGGTTGATCCGCTGTTTATATACATTCCTTGGTGAGCAAATCAATCCATTGTATCACTATGAACCTGTTCACAATGTGTACTTGTTATCGTATTATATCAGCTAGTTGTGTTCCTGACCAAAATTTACACCATCTAGGAGTTGCTTGTGTGGTCACAGAGTCACTGAGGCTTCATAGAAATGCGCAGTCCCTGCTCGCGCCTCTCTCCTTGGCTCCTCCTTTTTATCCTGAATTTGTAGCCTAACGACAGAGGAGAATAAAAGCGGAATGAAAATTTTTGGAAACTCCAAAATTCTGACTCATGTACTATCTGATTATGAGTGCCGCGCTTCCCCATGAGACAAATATTTGGTGCAAGACATATAGACAAAATCTGTAGACAAAAAGCTTACCTTGCAACAAATATTTGCGCCCTACAATTTTTAGCACAACATAAGCCGGCACAAATCATCTCTCACTTATCGAAGAGACAAATATGTGGCGCACGACGGAACTTTTTGGTGCACAAAGTAAATTAACATAAGTTTACACCATTTTAGACTCCCTGGTCTACCTTGCACAAGAAAATCTGCGCCATATTCCTTCTGTTCCATTTCATAAAGTGAGACTCTTCTAAGCCACGACCACTCTGGGGATCATTTTAGAAAAGTTTCGAACCTGTTGAGTTCTTCTTTCCTTCCTGGTGCACAATGTTCATAAATAAGTGGTAAATTCTGTGCACAATAAAGATCGGCGCAAAAGTAGTCAGAAAAGTATCCGACTTCTATTGATAAATATAAATATGTCTCTATGTGTTTTGGAATGTATTACGTATCATGGAGTGAATTTAGAATTCATTTTGTCAGCCCAGATTTGACCTTTGTGATCACAGAATCCATGTCATGGTCACAAAATCAAGTTGTTTTTCACAAAATGCACAAAAAATCATTTTGTACTGCAGTTTTTTTGTGTGTTCAAATATCATGTTGTGAATTCATCATCTTATCTTTGAGTCTAACGTGACATTAAATCATTCAGAATTCGTGCCACACAGAATTCATTTTGTCGCACAGAATAATTTTTGTCGCACAAAATTCACTTTGCTACACAAAATCGATTTTCTCAAACAGAATTTATTTTGTCTGTACATGATGGTGTGTAAAGTTATTATAATTTTTGGTGCACAGAATGTTATTTTGTAACATCTTTTGTGTCACAGAATTTTATCTTGTCGAATTTTTATTTTGTAAGATTTACGGAAGGCATTTTGTCATGCCAGTAATACAATGATGCACCTTATGTCACTAAATAGAATTCTGTACAACAAAAAATGTGTCTTTCGTGCGCACAACTACTTGTGTAAGCACAAACTAAGTGATGTGAGCGAATGAATTGTGAGTATTTTGTGTGTTAGTGTATTACATTTTGTGATTATGAATTGTGATCCCCACTGATAACCAAGCCATATGCCATCACGATATAGGATGCAGCAATCCCTACCCATCAGCGCTCTGTGATGATGTTAGATTGCATTGGCGATACTATTGTGTATTATACATATAACATGGCCGCCCACAGCACACAGCGGCGTACATTTTACCACTCTCCGTGTACTTGATCCTGCAGAATCCATTGGATATCATTAGTGGTTGCTGACAATTGTTGCACTTTTTGACATGTGAGTCAATATATGGGGGGGTAAATATAAAAGGAGCCCTCCCACACAAGAGACGGAGTAATGGGGGGGGGACTGCGATGCATTTTCATTATTTTTCCTTTTTGCTGTTTGTGCCGCTGCATTAAATGTAAAGCTCATTAAGCGAGTTTTCCGCATCGGCTGCAGATCATTAGCCAGCGAGATCTACAGGCTCAGACCTCAGAGTACACCGCGCCTCCAAGATAGCGTCTCCGGATGAGCGACTATACAGGGATACACCGACACTGTGCTCTGTGGAAGGAAAATAAGTACCCCCTGGATATATAGCATGGGTGTTATATACCTGATCATGGGATGAGTGCGGCGCCCCTGTTTGCACATGTCAGGGGGTGCTTGGAAATTCTTGGTCGAAGTGTTCAAAATATCGACATCTTGGGGCAGAGTCTTCAAGGATCAGTAAGGCAGTATAAAACTATAAGACCCCGAAGTATAATGATTGAAGGGCTAAGAGAGGTGAGGGAACATAAAAACCATTGTTACTTACTTCTCCTGGGCTCCAGAAAGCTTCGGGCCTACTTGTTGACGTCCCAGATGTCACGTGGGCCGGGCTTGTGTCATTATTCATCCCAGCTCAAGTGACGTCTCTTCCATCATTGAAGATGACCAACATCAGCAGGTAGTGCGCCAGAGCCCGGGAGAGGTAAGTAACAGTGTTTTTTATGTTTTTATCCTCCCCTGGGTTTCCGATTATTATACTTTGGGGTCTGAAAGGGAAGGGGGGGTATGTCAAATGGTAATTTATTCTAATATTTGCCCAATAAGACAGGTAGACATGATGGCCAAGATCCCTGTGTGGGCGGAAATGTTTTTGGAAGGATGTGATAATACAACAGATATTATTAGCATCATGGATGTTGTGATGCAATGAGGGATAGATAGATAGATAGATAGATAGATAGATAGATAGATAGATAGATAGATGATAGATAGATGACAGATAGATAGATAGATAGATAGATAGATAGATATGATAGGGGATAGATAGATAGATAGATAGATAGATAGATAGATAGATAGATAGATAGATAGATAGATAACATTTTTATTACTGTCTAGCTACCACTAACATCCTCCCATACATCTTTTCTGCTATGTGCACACAATCTGTTCTTGAATTCATGGCAGGGATTGATGGCTGACCCCGGATTTCCTTCTTGGATTTGCAGTTTCTTATACTTCACATCCTCACTTAATAACAAGGATTTCAAATGAGAGAAAAAATTACACCAATATGAAACCCATCCCCATAGTGCGCCCTCAGGCTGAAATCTGTGTAAAAATGAAGGAAATTGGAGAAACTGGCAAAGTGTTTAATTTAAGTTTTGATGTTAAAATATTTTTGAAGAATGTCTTAGTGATTTAAAAACAATTTCCAGATCACTATTTATAATTAAAAAAATAACTAAATCTTCATCGCCAGACCGCTGAGCCTCATTATAGTCTGCGGCTTCCTGCTCTGTAGAGATCACTTCTCAGCAGTCCTCTCACTATCAGCACCAGCAGGATTACAATGACAGATAACACCTAGACATAGATAACACAGGATCCACAATTCATGGCTTTGCGTTTAGACCATTTTAAGAAATCTGCCCCATCGAGTCATCTCCAGACTCCGGGTTCCTATGGTCCTGTTACAAATGGCCGCAGCGGCCGTTGTTTATACGCCGCTTTGTTTTCCACCAGAGACCTTTCCCTCGCAGATGATAAACAAGTCTCATTCCGTCGCTCTGGTTCATACACAAATGTTTGTTCTCGCGGCTCCTGTCTGATAACTCACTGAACTCACTGAGATAAAAATAATACCAAGAGAGTGCGCGCGGCGTGATACGCCAAAGGAATGCACAATACCATCGTATTACCTGTGCAAAATATACAACACCCATATAGCTGAGCTGAGGTTGTCATTCAGCACAACTTGCTGGGATAGGATTGCACATATACAGAGTGCTATGACCAAGTTTTTACGTTAACATTTTATTTTTTAAGTTTTTCATGTCACTATCTACTTTTACCTGCAATTTTTACTCTGGTCACTAAGCCTAATAATAGACTGATACTTGTCAATTCTGTAGGGGATCTCTTTGCGGTAGTAACCTCATTTATATCATAGACAGGATTACAATAGCAGATAACACCTTTATAAATAACATCACTGAGCCATCAATAGATTAGAGATGGGCGAACCTTTCAAGATTTCATTCGTTTCGGGTTCGGATGACTCGGGACTCGGATTAATTTGGGGTTGGACAAGTTTGGTACAAACCGTAAATGATATTATTACACTGTGGGGTCTCTTACATGATGATGTCATGACACCCATGTGACAGTTTGTAGCCCAATCACAGGTCTCGGTGGTGACCTCAGGGGTGTGGCATCGCAGAAGAGCAGAGCACATCACGAGGAGACCCCATTTACCGCAATACATGTCATGGCGGCTATTGTAGTTTGTCCAGGACGAATCATCAATTGTCCGGTTTGTTAAAAACTGAACACTTTGGAATATTGGGGTCAAATCCAGCTCAGAACGAATTGCGCGCCTATTTATACAATAGATGATGTCATAGATTATCTCCTCCCCCTTCCTGCACTGAGCATGTCTAGAAAACTCTCCCATAGACCTTAATGAGTCGGCTCCGTACTATTGCTGCCTATGGCTATGACTGTGCTGTAAAGCAGATCACTAAATGCTGTTAACAGAGCAGAAGAGAAGCTCAGACAAGATGGCCGCCCCCATAATCATGGACAGAAAATAGAATAAAAAATCTACAATTAGAAAATAAAAACAGATTAGAAAAAAAGTGACAAAAGTGATAAAAGTAATAGATTTCACTATTTAATAAGTAAATAAAATATTAG
>NC_134266.1:24052673-24080173 GCF_031893055.1 Leptodactylus fuscus | reverse complement strand
CCCAGTACCCGCCCACACTCTCCTAACCTGGGAGGCGGGGCAGTGAGGCGAGAAGAGCAGCGTGGAGCGGCAGTGAGGCGAGGAAGAACACCGGAGCAGCCATCTCTGGAGGTAAGTGGAATTCAGGGGGGAATAAGTAGCCAGAGGATTTTTAAAAAATCCTTTGGCTACTTAGTGATTCACTACACAGTTGAATTGTTATATTCCATGCTGTATAGTGAATAGGATTGCTTTTAAAATCCGATCTCCGATTAGTAAAAAAATCCCATTGACTTGCATTGGGATTGGAATTGGGATCGAGATCGGGTTCGAATGAGAAATGATCGGAAATCGGATTTTAAAATAGATCCTGAAAAGTCAAGATAGGCTCAACCCTAATCTTGGCTGGACAAATTCAGATTAATGTAATGAGATAAGCAGCTTTTCAAAACAACTTTTTTTTTTTTTTTTTTTTTTTTTTTTTTTTTTAGTCTTTTTGAGGTGCTTAACCCATACGTGTGTAGGCGCTTTTTTATGTGAACCAATTTCAGGAAATTCCTTAAATTCGGTAAGAATCCATAACATAAGAGCGGACACATCTACGATATATACAGTCCTATGAAAAAGTTTGGGCACCCCTATTAATCTTAATCATTTTTAGTTCTAAATATTTTGGTATTTGCAACAGCCATTTCAGTTTGATATATCTAATAACTGATGGACACAGTAATATTTCAGGATTGAAATGAGGTTTATTGTACTAACAGAAAATGCGCAATATGCATTAAACCAAAATTTGACCGGTGCAAAAGTATGGGCACCTCAACAGAAAAGTGACATTAATATTTAGTAGATCCTCCTTTTGCAAAGATAACAGCCTCTAGTCGCTTCCTGTAGCTTTTAATCAGTTCCTGGATCCTGGATAAAGGTATTTTGGACAAACAATTCAAGTTCAGTTCAGTTAGATGGTCGCCGAGCATGGACAGCCCGCTTCAAATCATCCCACAGATGTTCAATGATATTCAGGTCTGGGGACTGGGATGGCCATTCCAGAACATTGTAATTGTTCCTCTGCATGAATGCCTGAGGATTTGGAGCGGTGTTTTGGATCATTGTCTTGCTGAAATATCCATCCCCGGCGTAACTTCAACTTCGTCACTGATTCTTGAACATTATTCTCAAGAATCTGCTGATACTGAGTGGAATCCATGCGACCCTCAACTTTAACAAGATTCCCGATGCCGGCATTGGCCACACAGCCCCAAAGCATGATGGAACCTCCACCAAATTTTACAGTGGGTAGCATGTGTTTTTCTTGGAATGCTGTTTCTTTTTGGACGCCATGCATAACGCCTTTTTTTATAACCAAACAACTCAATTTTTGTTTCCAAAATTAAGCTGCCTTGTCCAAATGTGCTTTTTCATACCTCAGGCAACTCTATTTGTGGCGTACGTGCAGAAACGGCTTCTTTCTCATCACTCTCCCATACAGCTTCTATTTGTGCAAAGTGCGCTGTATAGTTGACCGATGCACAGTGACACCATCTGCAGCAAGATGATGCTGCAGCTCTTTGGAGGTGGTCTGTGGATTGTCCTTGACTGTTCTCACCATTCTTCTTCTCTGCCTTTCTGATATTTTTCTTGGCCTGCCACTTCTGGGCTTAACAAGAACTGTCCCTGTGGTCTTCCATTTCCTTACTATGTTCCTCACAGTGGAAACTGACAGGTTAAATCTCTGAGACAACTTTTTGTATCCTTCCCCTGAACAACTATGTTGAACAATCTTTGTTTTCAGATCATTTGAGAGTTGTTTTGAGTAGCCCATGATGCCACTCTTCAGAGGAGATTCAAATAGGAGATCAACTTGCAATTGGCCACCTTAAATACCTTTTCTTATGATTGGATACATCTGGTTATGAAGTTCAAAGCTCACTGAGGTTACAAAACCAATTTTGTGCTTCAGTAAGTCAGTAAAAAGTAGTTAGGGGAATTCAAATCAATAAAATGATAAGGGTGCCCATACTTTTGCACCGGTCAAATTTTGGTTTAATGCAAATTGCACATTTTCTGTTAGTACAATAAACCTCATTTCAATCCTGAAATATTACTGTGTCCATCAGTTATTAGATATATCAAACTGAAATGGCTGTTGCAAACACCAAAATATTTAGAACAAAAAATGATTAAGATTAATAGGGGTGCCCAAACTTTTTCATAGGACTGTATGTTCACACTGCAGAAATTTTCCTACCTGAAAAATTCAGTGTCCAATTCCTCCCAGCCAAGGGACTAGAATTTTTCTAGAATTCTAGAATAACTAGAATTTTTCTTTGAAAAATTCAAAAAAATGTTTCTGGGAAATAATTTTTTATCATTTTCAATAACACTAGAAGATGAAATAGGCCAAACATTGATATCTGTAAGTTCTGGCCAGATGCGAGGTCTAGAGTTGAGCTTCTGTTTTTTTCTGCCTTTATTGAATTTAGACCCATTTATCGGTAATTGGCAGGCGCGGGATTTAATTAGCGTATTGGTGCTTTTAACGAAACATCCAGGCAAAGTGATAAACAGTTATTCATAATTAGGAACAACACTCGTTCAGCGCATTGGCCTGGATTGTGACAGGGCGCCCGCACCGCGCCGTAGAAAGGGATTTTATCCTCAGAGGAAAGTAAAAAGACAAATGAAATTACATCATCAATCACTGGCCGATCCAAAGTCAACTGTATATAGGACGTAGAAATGCAACTGTTCATCTACGAATAATTCACTCCCTTCATAGGTGATACATATTATATTCATAGTGAGTAAAATATAGGAATTATTCAAGTTTTTTCCTCAACTTTTTGATCATGGACTAAAGGGAAGTCTGTCACTGGAACCCAGAATATCACTGCTTAATACTTGTGCCCCTGTGCACAGTATTATCCCCCATAGTGGCCCCTGTGCACAGTATTATGCCCCATAGTAGCATAGTCATGTCCCCTCCATCTCTGCCCCCAGATTCATGTCCCTCCATCTCTGACCCCAGATTCATGTCCCCCCATCTCTGCCCCCAGATTCATGTCACCCCATCTCTGCCCCCAGATTCATGTCCCCCCCATCTCTGCCCCCAGATTCATGTCCCCCCATCTCTGCCCCCAGATTCATGTCCCCCCATCTCTGTCCCCAGATTCATGTCCCCTCCATCTCTGCCCCCAGATTCATGTCCCCCATCTCTGCCCCCAGATTCATGTCCCCCCATCTCTGCCCCCAGATTCATGTCCCCCATCTCTGCCCCCAGATTCATGTCCTCTCCATCTCTGCCCCCAGATTCATGCCCCCCATCTCTGCCCCCAGATTCATGTCCCCCCATCTCTGCCCCCAGATTCATGTCCTCTCCATCTCTGCCCCCAGATTCATGTCCTCTCCAACTCTGCCCCCAGATTCATGTCCCCCATCTCTGCCCCCAGATTCATGTCCCCTCCATCTCTGCCCCCAGATTCATGTCCCCCCCATCTCTGCCCCCAGATTCATGTCCTCTCCATCTCTGCCCCCAGATTCATGCCCCCCATCTCTGCCCCCAGATTCATGTCCCCCCATCTCTGCCCCCAGATTCATGTCCCCCATCTCTGCCCCCAGATTCATGTCCTCTCCATCTCTGCCCCCAGATTCATGTCCTCTCCATCTCTGCCCCCAGATTCATGTCACCCCCACCTCTGCCCCCAGATTGATGTCCCCACATCTCTGCCCCCAGATTCATGTCCCCCCATCTCTGCCCCCAGATTCGTGTCCCCCCACCTCTGCCCCCAGATTCATGTCCCCTCCATCTCTGCCCCCAGATTCATGTCCTCTCCATCTCTGACCCCAGATTCATGTCCCCACATCTCTGCTCCATATTCATGTCCCCCCATCTCTGCCCCCAGATTCATGTCCCCCATCTCTGCCCCCAGATTCATGTCCTCTCCATCTCTGCCCCCAGATTCATGTCCCCACATCTCTGCTCCATATTCATGTCCCCCCATCTCTGCCCCCAGATTCATGTCCCCCATCTCTGCCCCTAGATTCATGTCCTCTCCATCTCTGCCCCCAGATTCATGTCCCCCATCTCTGCCCCCAGATTCATGTCCCCACATCTCTGCCCCCAGTGTCATGCCGTCCTCTCCTTCATCTGCCCCCAGTTTCACGTTCCACCTCAGTGTACACATTACACTTACCTTCTCCTCTTCCCCCGCCGCACTCTGCGTGCCTCTCTCTCTCTCACTGGCGCACAGTTGTAGACGCGATGTAACGTCATCACATCGCGTCTACAAGCCAGAAGCTGGCGGCAGTGGCGAAGCGAGGAGCTGACCTGTGTCAGCTCCTTGCTTCAGCCGCGTATGTGTTTAACTCAGATCTGCGTCCTCTGGACGCAGATCTGAGTTGAAATCGGGACATACCTCCCTCCAACCGGGACCGCGGGACATGTCACTGGAATCGTGAATGTCCCGCGGAAATCGGGATGGTTGGGAGGTATGCATACAATACATGCAGTATATACGGTACACACTTATCTCACATAGTATATACACTCACCGGCCACTTTATTAGGTACACCTGTCCAACTGCTCGTTAACACTTAATTTCTAATCAGCCAATCACATGGCGGCAACTCAGTGCATTTAGGCATGTAGACATGGTCAAGACAATCTCCTGCAGTTCAAACCGAGCATCAGTATGGGGAAGAAAGGTGATTTGAGTGCCTTTGCACGTGGCATGGTTGTTGGTGTCAGAAGGGCTGGTCTGAGTATTTCAGAAACTGCTGATCTACTGGGATTTTCACGCACAACCATCTCTAGGGTTTACAGAGAATGGTCCGAAAAAGAAAAAACATCCAGTGAGCGGCAGTTCTGTGGGCGGAAATGCGTTGTTGATGCCAGAGGTCAGAGGAGAATGGCCAGACTGGTTCGAGCTGATAGAAAGGCAACAGTGACTCAAATAGCCACCCGTTACAACCAAGGTAGCCAGAAGAGCATCTCTGAACGCCGCACAGTACGTCCAACTTTGAGGCAAATGGGCTACAGCAGCAGAAGACCACACCGGGTGCCACTCCTTTCAGCTAAGAACAGGAAACTGAGGCTACAATTTGCACAAGCTCATCGAAATTGGACAATTGAAAATTGGAAAAACGTTGCCTGGTCTGATGAGTCTCGATTTCTGCTGCGACATTCGAATGGTAGGGTCAGAATTTGGCGTCAACAACATGAAAGCATGGATCCATCCTGCCTTGTATCAACGGTTCAGGCTGGTGGTGGTGGTGTCATGGTGTGGGGAATATTTTCTTGGCACTCTTTGGGCCCCTTGGTACCAATTGAGCATCGTTGCAACGCCAAAGCCTACCTGAGTATTGTTGCTGACCATGTCCATCCCTTTATGACCACAATGTACCCAACATCTGATGGCTACTTTCAGCAGGATAATGCAATGCCATGTCATAAAGCTGGAATCATCTCAGACTGGTTTCTTGAACATGACAATGAGTTCACTGTACTCCAATGGCCTCCACAGTCACCAGATCTCAATCCAATAGAGCATCTTTGGGATGTGGTGGAACGGGAGATTCGCATCATGGATGTGCAGCCGACAAATCTGCGGCAACTGTGTGATGCCATCATGTCAATATGGACCAAAATCTCTGAGGAATGCTTCCAGCACCTTGTTGAATCTATGCCACGAAGAATTGAGGCAGTTCTGAAGGCAAAAGGGGGTCCAACCCGTTACTAGCATGGTGTACCTAATAAAGTGGCCGGTGAGTGTATATCCCCCATATATACACGTGTCACACAGTATCATTATTGGGAAGTGTTCAGGGTCCCCTAATGAGCCGAGCAGGGTCCCTAATACCCCACCATGATTAATATTCAGCCATGAGAGCAGAGAATCAGCTTATACACAAAACTCCTGCCGTCATTTCTCATCTCCCGGCCGGCTCAGTGGCGGAAACGCCGGGCTGTGTCCTAAATGTAATGCATTAATACCTCCGAGAGCCTGAAAAATGATCTCCCTTTGACCTTTGTGAGGACTGTAATTTGGTTGACATACCCATTACTAGAGAAATCAAATAGGTTTGTCTAAACATTATTCTGATGCTTGGTTTGGGCAGCAAAGGGCAGACAGTTGACCACCGGGCCGATGACAGTGATCAATTCAGTCTCATATCTTGTCACTTTCTTTGCTTATTCCGCCATCAATCTCCTGTTTGCCACTTACCACAACCACTTTCTGCTGTTCAGGCGCTTTTAACCCCCAACAATAATCCAATTTAAAAGTGATCAATAAGAACCTGTGGTCAGCGAGCGAAATGACAGAGTCTGCATCCAACCGCTGACCACAAGGAGAAGTTTTTTTATTTCATATAAAGTGGTCTAAAAACTTATAAATAAAGGATTTAACCACATAAGATACAGCTTTATATATAAGTGGGGACACAGCTCCTGAGCCTAAGGAATAAGTAACAAGACCCTGACCTGTGATATTTGTAATAATAGAATCACTTTGTTTGACCCAGATGTTGCTACAGCAGCTAATTCTGCTATTCCAATAGCCACACCCCCGAGGAGCTGTAACTTTTGAATAGTATTGCAGCTGTGACTTTCTGGCAATCATGGCTGCAAGCTTATTCATATGTCCCACCACACTCAGCTTCCCTGATGCCATGCTCCTCCTCCTCTGCCCATGCAATCCATGTTCATAAGATGCACATGCCTGCCATCTTCTTCCTGGACCCAAAGATAAAGTAACAGGGCCTTCACCTACAATGTGATATTTATAATACTGTGTCTTCTTATTTGACCTAAAAATGTCGCAACCTGTGTGCGCGACAACATTTTTTGATTAATCTGATTGTGGGGTCGAAGGACCCTTTGACGTCTGCACCACACTTTCTAAATTTGTGAGTGTGCGGCACCATTGCCTTTTTTTCATTCTTATTTGACCTAGACACTTCTGAAACTGCTAATGCTGCAATTCCTATAGCCACACCCCTGAGGAGCTGTAACTATTGAATAGTATGACAGCCGTGACTTTCTGGCAGTCAAGGCCTCATGCTTCCTCATATGTCCCACCACACTCAGCCTCTGCTTCCTTGCTGCTATACTCCTGCTCCTCTGCTCATGCACACTGTTCACATAGTGTACACGTGCCTCCCCTCTTCTTCCTTGGCCCAAACATAAAGTAACGGGGCCTCCGCCTACAGTGTGATTTAAAATATATTTTATAATATATTTATAACACTGGTGTCTTCTTATTTGACCCGTACATTTCTTCAGCTGCTAATTCTGCTATTCCTATAGCCACGCCCCTGGGGAGCTGGATCTAGTGATCAGTCACACTCCTTCTGGTGGTCATGATCACCAATTTACTCACATGTCCTACCACTCACTACATCTGTCTCTCTGCTGCCATACCTATCCTTCCTGCTCCTTTGCTCTCAGATGCTGGGCCCAAAGGGTGTACATGCCCACTTTGACCCAAGGAAAAAGTCTCTGTCTATATGTGATATTTATAGGTTGCACATTCCCACCCTGTGCCCAAGTCAAACAGGATCTCTCTATATATGTGACATTTATTATGCTGTTGTCTTCCTATTTGGCCCAAGCTCTGTCTCAGCTGTTAACTCTGCAATTCCTATAGCTCCACCCCTGAGGAGCTGGATATACTGACCAGTCCTGCCTATTCTGTTGGTCACAGCCACCAGCTCAGTCACATGTCCTGCCACGTTCAGCCTCTGTCTCCCCAATTCCATGCTCATCCTTTTCATGAGATCAACAAATCTGTCCTTAGCCAATCTCAGCCTGCTCTCAGCTAAATTAGGTGTCTTCATACAGAACAAAGTTCCTAGCTTGCTAGAGCCCTACTAAGATGATACATTGTATTCTTATCTGTTACTGTTTTACCCTAACTTGTTTCCTGACCTAGTTTCTGTCTACTGTCCTATACTCTGCTGAATACCCATGTCTGACCCCGACCTGTTTCTGACCACTAATAGCCCTGACCTGCTGCCTAACCAATGACCTTGCATGAACTCTGCTTACCCTGACCTGTTTCTTGATCTGTCTAGGTTAGTTGTCAACTACAGTGGAACTACTGCTAGCCATAGTGACCTCATTTCTGTTTACTGTCCTATACAATCCCTACAGCCTGCATGAGACCCCACCCCCAGAGAAACTGAAATGTTACCACCCTTTTGGCTAATAGGCCCTGGTTTTATGCAACATTCAAAGAGCTTATATCTATGGAATGGCTGAACGGATTTGGATGAACAAAACACTAAAATGCTCAGCATGAGAGCACTGATCAGATGAAGTATGTCATTGGACTTTTCAGATTAGGCAATAGGTCCACTTTAAGGCCACAGGATCAACTACAGAAGGGGCTTAATTATGAAGATTTGTTTCAGATTAAGATGGTTCATTCCAAAGATGTGTTTCAAGTTGAATAAGTTTGTTACAAACAAGAAGTTCCATTATAATATTCCGGAGTTTGTTCAGGCCACAGGAGGTGTAAAAAATAAAAAATATTCATACTCACCTTCACTCACCTTGTCTGGGCATCCTTGTGGCATCCTGCACTCCGTCTGAGTCATCTCTGGCCTTTTCTGGCCTCCTGGGTGACGTCAGTGGCGTAACTACCACCATAGCAGCGGTAGCAGCTGCCACAGGGCCCGGGACATTAGGGGCCCAGTGACAGCTGCTACCACTGCTATCATTATTCTCGGAGGTCTTTTCGGACCCCCGAGTATAATGATCGGGGCCCCCTGTTGGTGGAATACTTTCCACCAACAGGGGGCCCCGAAGCTGCAGCAACGGCTGAGACACAGGAGCTGCAGCTCTGGCTCCTGTCAGCGCTTCAGGACGATCCCCCTCTCTCCCCCCTCCCTTTCTCTGCTGTCCTCTGCCCACCAATGAGAGGAGGAGGCGGGGCTTATCCCTGCTGTCCTGCACAGAAGAGAAAAGGAAGAAGCTGCTCTAGGAAAATGAAACTGAAGCTACACAGGTACGTACTGGGGTTACTATACTTATTAATATCAGGCATTTGGGGGGATTACTTGTGTTTTAGTAACTCCATGTGCCTCATAGTAATAGCAGTTAACCCCATCATCTCCCTCACATTAACCCCTGTGTGCCTCACCATAAGAGTTACTGATGTGTGAGACATATGGGGGTAATAATAATGAAGATACTTTATTATTACCTCCATGTCTCTCACATATCAGTAACTCTTATGGTGAGGCAGACAGGGGTTAATGTGAGGGAGATGATGGGGTTAACTGCTATTAATATGAGGCACATGGAGTTACTAAATTGTAATGCACAGGACCAGATTTTATATCCACAATTTGTCCTGGTATAGCGGTCAGCGGTGACAGTATTTAGTCCTGTAGGGGCCACTAAGGGACATAATACTGTGTGCAGGGGGCCACTATTGGGTATAATACTGTGTGCAGGGGCCACTAAGGGACATAATACTGTGTGCAGGGGCCACTAAGAGACATAATACTGTGTGCAGGGGCCACTATTGGGCATAATACTGTGTGCAGGGGCCACTAAGGGACATAATACTGTGTGCAGGGGCCACTATTGGGCATAATACTGTGTGCAGGGGCCACTATGGGGGATAATACTGTGTGCAGGGGCCACATGGGGGATAATACTGTGTGCAGGGGCCACTATTGGGCATAATACTGTATGCAGGGGCCACTAAGGGACATAATACTGTGTGCAGGGGCCACTATTGGGCATAATACTGTGTGCAGGGGCCACTATGGGGGATAATACTGTGTGCAGGGGCCACATGGGGGATAATACTGTGTGCAGGGGCCACTATTGGGTATAATACTGTGTGCAGGGGCCACTATGGGACATAATAGAGCGCGCAGGAATGCATAGGAGGGACTCGGTCGAGATCTTCGGTATCGGGGGGGCCCCATGTCAAAAGTTCGCCACGGGGCCCCGCCATTCCTAGTTACGCCACTGGGTGACGTCATGTGCCCAGGGGTCACTGCTCAACCTCAGTGGTTACAGTGTCTGCGCCGACGTTACGACAATTGAGTAGAGTCATGACATCAGTACGTTTTGTGTGACTGCTTTGGTCTAAGAGGAACGCGTTGATGATGACCAGAAAAGATGAAATAAGTTAAGTAGTTAAGTATAAATGTTTATAATTTCTTACACCACCTTACACTTCTGATTCACGGAGAAAACTTTTGGAAAATTTGTGTTGCATCTGGTTCAATCTGAACAGGTTTGCGAATCTCTAGGGACCATATGTACAATGGGCCATTTATAAGAGTGGCGTCTTCTTATATGATAGATGCTCTATAGGTGCCCATTCACATTCAATATCTCCCGGCCACAAGACATACAGTACAGTCAGATTCCAATAAGACACTTCATAGATTGCTGTGTCCAGACCGGGCTGTTATGTGATCCGTCTGCAGATGAGAGTTGTGGTCTTCCTGCGATGCTCTGCTCGATATGTTCATGAAATGTAATTAAGAGGAGCGCGGCAGTGCCAGTCAATTGATGACATTTTAATTATCTCTCAGGAACTGGAAGTGTAAGCATCTTTTCTCCTCCTCTCTATGGCTTGTATTAAATTTAAGCAGATATTGTGATATGAAGAGCATTAACCTTGTAATGGGGTTCAGCAATATCCAGTAAAATTCCGATAATCCAATGATTATGACATTTTCCGTATTATGGCGCAGAGAAAATAAATTGGAAATAATCTTGAGGAGCTGTAGCGACCTTAAAGGGCTTATCCGGTGGGATAAAAATATATTTTAAAGGGCTAAACATTGGAGCCCTAGCCTAACAAAACACTGATCCCCTGCTGCTCCGGTCCTGACACTGACTGGATCCCCACCATTGTACCCTCTATGCTATGTGCTCTGGAAATGATAGAGTTAAAATAGATCATACCCTTGCAGAAAAATATGGCTGCTATTGGGGTCAAGGACCTCAGACCCCAGAGTATTATGGTGGAGGCCCAGGGGAATAAAAATAAACACTTATACTCAGCTTGCCTCAAGCATCCTTGCAACATCCCACGGTCCTTTAGCACCCTCTTCAGGCCTCTATTGGCCTCTGGCTGATGTCATGTGCCCTGGGGTCAATACTGAGGCCTGTGATTGGGCCTCAATGGTGACATGGAGTGCGCCGAACTTATTGACGCTTTGACCTAGTGTCATGACATGGGCATATCTCATGTGACTACTGAGGCCCAAACACAGGCCTCAGTGTTGACCCCTGGGGTGCGTGACAGCATGGAAAAGGTGACCCCTGGAAAAGGTGAAGCATGGTGAGTATGACTGTTATTTTTACCCATTTCCCCTGGGCCTCCATGAGGAGACCCCAGAGTATAATAGTGTTTCATTGGGTGATGAACCCCAAAAGTTGAAACATTTGGAATATTCGGGTCGAATCCATTTCTATCCAAATCGGTTCGCCTACAATTAAAAAGCCTTCCAAAATTTGGATTTTCTTTTCAGGGACCCTCAGAAGAGCGAAACCATAGGCCAGATGATGTATTAGAGGAGTTGTACGTTATTGTATTGAAATTTTGGCCCTACTTCTGTCTACAAATGGCATTGCACCCGTCCATGGGTTGTGCAGGGTATTAAAGCTTGGTTAAAGGGGTAGTCCACTATAACAACTTATAACTTATCCATATGTCCTACTGATGGGACCCAATAATCACAAGAATGGGATAGTGGTCACGCATGCACACTGATACTTTATTCATTAAAGTTTGCCATGCCTGGCTATTCCCATCAGTCCTATAGAGACAAATGCAAACATTTGTACGGCAGAATAACTATATAAAGAATTCAACATCAGCCGTCACGACTGGGCCCTAGACCCTGAAGAAGCCCTAAGGTTCCCTGTGCTATCCCTGAAGACCAACTGGCTAAAGTAGAGAGCTGAAATGTTGGGGCAATATATCTTTATAAACCTGTGTCCTAAATCCATAGATTTTGTTAAATCTTATAGGCCATTGAACTGAATGAAGTGACATGCATCTTCAAAAACAAAGAAAAATGAACAGAGATACCTTTACGTAAAGGGGAACCCAAAGAGATTAAAGGGATATTACCATTAAAAACTTTTTTTTTTTTTGTAGATAAGACGTCGGAATAGCCTTTAGAAAGGCTATTTGTCTCTTACCTTTAGATGTGAGCTCTGCCGCGCCGTTCCTTAGAAATACCGGTTTTTACCGGTATGCAAATTAGTTCTCTCACAGCAATGGGGGCGGGCCCCAGCACTGGAAATGCGATGGGGGCGTCCACACTGCTGCTTGAAAACAGGCTCCAATGACGCCTCTATCTTCGGCTGAATCCTCCTCTTCTTAACGTCGTCTTTCTTCGGTGTCACCTCCGATGCCTGCGCAGTTGGCTCTGCCAGTGAGACATTAGTAGAACCGACTGCGCATGCGCACAATTGCGGCGTTGGAACTATGGCCTGGCATGCGCAGTCGGCTGTACTAGTGTCTCACTGGCAGAGCCAACTGCGCAGGCATCGGAGGTGACACCGAAGAAAGACGAAGAAAGAAGGGGAGGATCCAGCAGAAGATAGAGGCGTCGCTGGAGCCTTTTTTCGACAGCAGTGGGGACGCCCCCATCGCATTTCCAGTGCTGGGACCCACCCTCATCGCTGCGAGAGAACTAATTTGCATACCGGTAAAAAAGGTATTTCTAAGGAACGGCGCGGCGAAGCTCATATCTAAAGGTAAGAGACAAATAGCCTTCCGACGTCTTATCCACAAAAAAAAGTTTTTAATGGTAGAATCCCTTTAATGATTCAGATTATGGGTGCTGCCCTCAGACCATTGGCCTACTGTAGGTCCCACAACCACTGTTATCACAATGATACACCACCGACCTCTGTCTGTACAGGGGTCACAGTACTGGCTCCGGATATTGCTTGACAAAAGCCGATGAGGATTTTGATGCTGAATTTGGAGCAGAATTTGGAGAAGAGCACTTCTGAATTTTGCCTTTATTGGGCAGGCACAAATTTCAAATTCCACTAGTGGATTTCAACAATTTCCGTATCCAATTTTGCACCGACAGAAAAGGTATATTTTCCTCCTCCCATTCATTTCAATGAACTTTCTCAGTCTGAATCCGTCTGAAGAACGAGCAGGATGATTATTTTTTTCTGCTACTGCTACTGACCTCCTTATAAATGAATGGGAGGTGAATTTCAGGAAGAATTTGAGGCAGATTCTGTGTTAAAATCTGCGTCAAGTTGTATGGAAAATAGAGAAAAGCCATCCTTCAGGCACTGCAGTGGAGCTGCAAAAAGTGTGCCGACATTGGAAGGGAGTATGCCGAAAACTGAACTGGAAATGTATCAGATACAAAGTTTTTGAATGACCCTAGTAGTTCCAAAACGTTTTCCATGATTTAGGCTGAGACCCCACATTTTTTGAGCCAAAGCCAGGAGAGGATTTAGTCTTAACTTGATTTAACGGGGATGCACCAAAATTTCAACTTCACCTATTCATAGTGTTGGGGGTTCCAATATCAAGACAACGAGGTCTTCCATTGCCATAATGGATAGAGTAACAGGTCAAGCATCTCTATGTCTTCACCTGCAGTTGGGTTCTCTTTGGCGGGCACATGCTCAATAACCCCCTCCATTCATTTGGGGTGCATGACCCCTGTTCTTATGATCATCGAGGATCCCAATGACTAGACCTTTCTAACTTGCCCATGGGGCTCCCAACCATCTACTGTAGAAAGAAACACAGCAAACTCCATGTCCTGCCCCCCATTTCCTAGACCCTTGTGTGAATAACTTGGGGGCCAGAATGTGGGATTTGGACGAGCTGAAGTCAAAACTGAATGTTCTTCCTTTGGATGGATTTAGGCTTGAAGTGTGCCAGTACAAGCAAACCTCTATGGATATGAAGGAGTTAAAGTACTAAAAGTCATTTGGATTCTATTTTTTATTATTTTTAGCCACATTTTCACTTTTCCATTTTTGTACCCACATCATGTTTTCGAAAGTATCTGCAAATCCACACAAGCCACAAAGAGCTGAGAAAGGACATTCATTATCTCTAAGAACTTCTCCAGACTTTCTCACTTTATGCCTCCAAACCTCAAAAGTTTCTAAGTAGATTCTGATCCAGGTAAGTTCTTTCTATTGTTTGCAATTGATTTGATCTGATAACTTTCCATAAGAGCCTTCGACAGCATATAATGTATACATGGGACTGAAAAAGAAGGTTCATGGTCATTATAGAAGGTTACCATGTATATAGGCACGACTGGGATGGAAGAAGGGTAGAAGGAATTCAAATGTTTTTCCCCACCAGTTATTATTATTGGGTTTTTTATATAGCATCATTAATTCCATAGTGCTGTACATTATTATATTAATCCCATGACGCTATAAATTATTATATTAATTCCATGGTGCTGTACATTATTATATTAATCCCATGACGCTATAAATTATTATATTAATTCCATGGTGCTATACATTATTATATTCATTCCATGACACTATAAATTATTATATTCATTCCATGGTGCTGTACATTATCATATTCATTCCATGGTGCTATATTATATTCATTCCAAGGTGTTGTACATTATTATATTCATTCCATGGTGCTGTACATTATTATATTCATTCCATGGTGATGTACATTATTATATTAATTCCATAGTGCTGTGCATTATTATAGTAATTCCATGGTGCTGTACATTATTATATAAATTCCAAGGTGTTGTACATTATTATATTCATTCCATGGTGATATACATTATTATATTAATTCCATGGCGCTATACATTATTATATTAATTCCATGGCGCTATACATTATTATATTCATTCCATGGTGCTGTACATTATTATATTCATTCCATGGTGATGTACATTATTATGCTCATTCCATGGTGCTGTACATTATTATATTAATTCCATGGTGTTGTACATTATTATATTCAGTCCATGGTGCTGTACATTATTATATTAATTCCATGTTGCTTTACATTATTATACTAATTCCATGGTGCTGTACATTATTATATTAATTCCATGGTGCTGTACATTATTATATTAATTCCATGGTGTTGTACATTATTATATTCAGTCCATGGTGCTGTACATTATTATATTCAGTCCATGGTGCTGTACATTATTATATTAATTCCATGTTGCTTTACATTATTATACTAATTCCATGGTGCTGTACATTATTATATTAATTCCATGGTGCTGTACATTATTATATTAATTCCATGGTGTTGTACATTATTATATTCAGTCCATGGTGCTGTACATTATTATGTTCATTCCATGGTGCTGTACATTATCATGTTCATTCCATGGTGCTATATTATATTCATTCCAAGGTGTTGTACATTATTATATTCATTCCATGGTGCTGTACATTATTATATTCATTCCATGGTGATGTACATTATTATATTAATTCCATGGTGTTGTACATTATTATATTAATTCCATGGTGTTGTACATTATTATATTCAGTCCATGGTGCTGTACATTATTATGTTCATTCCATGGTGCTGTACATTATCATATTCATTCCATGGTGCTATATTATATTCATTCCATGGTGCTGTACATTATTATATTAATTCCATGGTGTTGTACATTATTATATTAATTCCATGGTGTTGTACATTATTATATTCAGTCCATGGTGCTGTACATTATTATATTAATGCCATAGTGCTGTACATTATTATAGTAATTCCATGGTGCTATATTATATTCATTCCAAGGTGTTGTACATTATTATATTCATTCCATGGTGATATACATTATTATATTAATTCCATGGCGCTATACATTATTATATTAATTCCATGGCGCTATACATTATTATATTAATTCCATGGTGCTGTACATTATTATATTCATTCCATGGTGTTGTACATTATTATATTCAGTCCATGGTGCTGTACATTATTATATTAATTCCATGTTGCTTTACATTATTATACTAATTCCATGGTGCTGTACATTATTATATTAATTCCATGGGGATGTACATTATTATATTCATTCCATGATGCTGTACATTATCATAATCATTCCATGGTGCTATAAATTATTATATTCATTCCATGGTGCTATACATTATTATATTAATTCCATGGTGCTGTACATAATTATACTAATTCCATGGTGCTGTACATTATTATATTAATTCCATGACGCTATAAGTTATAATATTCATTCCATGGTGCTGTACATTATTATATTATTTTCATGGTGCTGGACATTATTATATTAATTCCATGGTGCTGTACATTATTATATTAATTCCATGGTGCTGTACATTATTATATTATTTTCATGGTGCTGTACATTATTATATTAATTCCATGGTGCTGTACATTATTATATTAATGCCATGGTGCTGTACATTATTATATTAATTCCATGGTGCTGTACATTATTATATTCATTCCATGGTGTTGTACATTATTATATTCAGTCCATGGTGCTGTACATTATTATATTAATTCCATGTTGCTTTACATTATTATACTAATTCCATGGTGCTGTACATTATTATATTAATTCCATGGGGATGTACATTATTATATTCATTCCATGATGCTGTACATTATCATAATCATTCCATGGTGCTATAAATTATTATATTCATTCCATGGTGCTATACATTATTATATTAATTCCATGGTGCTGTACATAATTATACTAATTCCATGGTGCTGTACATTATTATATTAATTCCATGACGCTATAAGTTATAATATTCATTCCATGGTGCTGTACATTATTATATTATTTTCATGGTGCTGGACATTATTATATTAATTCCATGGTGCTGTACATTATTATATTAATTCCATGGTGCTGTACATTATTATATTATTTTCATGGTGCTGTACATTATTATATTAATTCCATGGTGCTGTACATTATTATATTAATGCCATGGTGCTGTACATTATCATATTCATTCCATGGTGCTGTACATTATTATATTAATTCCATGGTGCTGTATATTATTATATTAATTCCATGGTGCTGTATATTATTATATTAATTCCATGACGCTATGCATTATTATATCAATTCCATGGTGCTTTACATTATTATATTAATTCCATGGTGCTGTACATAATTATACTAATTCCATGGTGCTATACATTATTATATTAATTGCATGGTGCTGTACATAATTATACTAATTCCATGGTGCTGTACATTATTATATTAATTCCATGACGCTATAAGTTATAATATTCATTCCATGGTGCTGTACATTATTATATTATTTTCATGGTGCTGGACATTATTATATTAATTCCATGGTGCTGTACATTATTATATTAATTCCATGGTGCTGTACATTATCATATTCATTCCATGGTGCTGTACATTATTATATTAATTCCATGGTGCTGTATATTATTATATTAATTCCATGGTGCTGTATATTATTATATTAATTCCATGACGCTATGCATTATTATATCAATTCCATGGTGCTTTACATTTGAGGGTTTACATACTCTACACAACATATACAAAACAAATATACTAACAGTGGGATAGAAGGCCCTGCCCACAAGGGCTTACAATCTATGACCCAGGTATAGTGAGGCTTAAAGGAGCTTTCCATTGCACTAATATATGCAGGATAGGAGATAAGTTGCAGATCAGGTCTGACTATTGACCTGGTACAAGTCAGTCCACACAATGCAAAACTTTCCAGCCAAATCTTACTTTTTCCTACAAGTACGGTGATCCCCTAGATCCTCTGTGTGTTTGACACAAGCGTCTTTCACAGATTACCCTCACATACCAGACTGTAGCTGACTAATCACCTTCTAGGTAGAATAAGACCATGTACGTGAAATTCACATCTGGATTCCAGATGTAATAAATCAAAAATCATTTAGCAGAAAATTAGATATCTCATCGAGTTCACCAACCATTAGTCTGTTGTATAGAGGATGAGAATTGGACAACTCGTATTCGATACTTTTCATAACTTCTTAATGGTTCGATCACTTATTCCTTATATTCCTGTTATAGAACAACGGTCAGAAGCAAAAAGATTTGTGACTCAGGAAAACAAAAAGTTGCCTTTCCTTATGTTATGCTATATATGAGCAGCATTACACCATGCCACCAGCAGAGGGTACACTGACAGCACCGATAACCCTCCGCCACTTAGTGTCAGTTCAGTTTCGGAGGTAATTGAGACGATTCAATCAAGGGCTAATTTGTGTTTTTTATTTCATCACGTCCTCATTTGCCGGTAGATCTTACCAGCCGCACTCCTCTCTTTGCCTCTCTCCTTTCCTATTACCTTAATTATACATCTTTAGTGGTGATCATTTGGTTTTTTGAAGTTATATTTGTACTTTTTCTCACTTATGCGCGTCGCGCGCCCATGAGCTGGCGCCTTGCTCGAAAGAAAAGTTGTTTTTTTAATGAAAATAATTGGTTTGGGGTTGACCAAGTCTTTGTAACCTTTTTGATCTTTTAGACATTTCCAAAGTGATGGTTTTATATTTTCAGTACAAGTTGTCACTGGCCGAAAAAAAATGGAAAGAGGTTATCTGGGAGCAGAAAAACATGGCCGCCCATTTCCAAAAACAACAGGGGGGCTATGGACAGAGGGGAGGCCGTGGACAGAGCGGATCTGTGTATAGAGTGGACTTGTGTGGGGTGAGACAGCATAGTCCTATATACTTCAATGGAGCTGAGATGCAATACCAGACACCACCTGTGGACAAGTGTAGTGCTGTTTTTGGAAGAAAGGAGCCATGTTTATTTCATTTTGCCCAATCTCTCATTATAACAATTCAGTCCTTACTAAGGACGTAACTTAAGTCTCATGGGCCATGGTAGAAAAACTCAGCTTGGGCCTCTGCATAACTTGCACAATCAACTGAACTGAGCAATCATGTGTATGGGGGTGTTGGGAGGACTTACTGCCCGCCGACAAACATTGGTCAACACTTAGTGAAGGTGTAGAGGCACATAGAGCAAAGCATTGACAAAAGTCAGTAAAGGACTACACTTTATCATTATCATTATGGACTATGTGGTTTATATCTACAGACCAAACAAGATTGGGAATTTTTTTTACTTATTTTTTCATAAATCCATAGGGCAGGTGAAGGGAACAAACTTTGTAATATACTTTATTAAAGAAAAATGTCTGTGTCTTGATTTATATGCCATTGATCAAAACTGTACAATAGACGTCTATGGAGAGAGAGGATGGAAGAGGAAAGTTCCCCAGAGCAGAGAGAAATCTGTACTATAGAGGGACCATTCTTTTTCACAACTCCTGGGTTGTCAGGAATGACTATCCAGCCTTCTCCTGACACAAGTCATCTAATCCTTTTTCCCCCTCTCCATAGATGTCATTGTAAATCGACGAAGCATGTACCAAAATCGCTCAAATAAGAAGTAAAGACAGGAGTAATACATAGACACAGGCGCCTCCCATTAGTGCAGTATACTGTACATTTATAGGTAAGAATGACTTATACTTTAATTATCCAGTTGTGTTTCCATAGACTTTCTCCTTCCATCTTTGCATTGTCTTGTATTTCACTAGTAGTCATGTGACGTGCGAGGATTTAGGATCACGACTTTATAAAGGTTATTGATCGCCTCCTTCCCCAAATACCAAACCCTACAGCAGACACAAGCGTATTAACAGCCGTGCCGATATCTGTCTGGTTCGCGCCGGGCCAGGAAATAGCTTGTCTGTCTGTACTCGCTATTGTTGACAGTAATCACTCGGCTAATGCCACTTCTCATGCCAATTATGAGGCAATAGCAGTTAATAGAGAAATCAATAGCGCGCCACATGAGAACGTTCCCTGTGTCATAAGACTTGGCTGTGAAACAGTTTGTTAAGCAGACTAGTCAGTGACAGCCAGGCCGAGGTGCTCACGGCTTATCCCAATGACTGAGGTTCATAGACAGGAGATAGGTACCAGGACTGGAAGGAACCGCAAATATCCTAATCTATAAGACTGGAAAACCCGCACCTGAAATCCGATGTCCTTCTAAGATAATCTGCACCAGATGTCTATGGCAGCCTCTGTACAGGCAGGACTGCGGAGATGGAGTCGGAGTCGCGGAACAAGGCTAAGCGTTGGGACCAATTTTGGCCGTAGTCGTAGTCGTTGTCGGGAAAAAGTTCATTATTTTTAATTACATTACACAATCGTTATATTAATGTTGTATAGTTGGTTGCAGCGCTGCACCTCCCATGAGGTGACCTGAAGCAACCGTTTCAGGCGGCGCTATGCCAGGGCCCTGGGAGAGGGCGGCATTTTTGCTGACCTAAGCCAGTCCAGGACAAGCTGTCCTGGACTGGCTTAGCGTCACCGTCTCGGCAGCCCAGCACGGGAAGTGAGTGGTGGATTGGGGCGGCCCTGTAGATGCAACGCTGCTCCAGCGGCCGCCCCTCACGCTTAGTAGAGAGCAGGTCCTCTCCCTGCCTGCTCTCTGCCTGCTAACGACGCTCGCTCCGCCCCACCCCTCCGTTCGGCCCCACCCCCTCCACTCGGCCCCGCCCCCTCCTCCGGGGGGGGGGGGGGATTTCTGACGTCCGCCTCAGGTGGCACAAATCCTAGGTTCACCCCTTGGTTGGTTGGACATATTTACTTTCATGGTAAGTCAATCCACAGAGTTGGAGTAGGTCTATGGAGAAGTTGGAGATGGCCATTTGGCTTACAGAGTCCACAGCCCTGTGAACGGGATCCGAATTGGAGAGCGCTTACAAAGAGTATTTCAGGCTGTGGAGGAACTTTCCTGTCCAGCATTACAGACAACCTATTGATGTGAATAGATTCTGTGTAATACCTCATTTCTCCTGTGGTGGTGCTGCAGGGAAATTGAACACTTACCATCAGGTTTCCCCAAAGATCGCAGGTGATCACTGTATTTCAGTATTAGTGGAGACCAAGTAGAGCATTGTGTGACGGCTCCAAGCATTGTCAACGTTTCAGTCCAAATCCGGGGAAGAAGTGACAAATTCAACCATTGTAAGGGGCCACACGGTGGCTCAGTGGTTAGCCTTGCAGCGCTTGAGTCCTGGTGTTCAAATCCCGCCAAGGGCATAAAACCATCTGCAAGGAGTTTGTATGTTCTCCCCGTGTTTGCATGGATTTCCATCCCATATTCCAAAGACATACTGATAGGGAAAAATGTACATTGTGAGCCCTATGTGGGGCTCACAATCTACATTAAAAAAGAAAAAAATTCAACCATTGTATAAAAATACTAACGTATGGGAATTAACCAGTTGATGGACAGACACAGAAAACCAGTTATTCTTAATTGGACTTATGTGACCGATGGTCCAATCACTTCCATGGGCAGTGGCCGCTACTGACTGAAGATTGCAGCCCCATAGAAGTCTATGGAGCCCCTGTCACACAAGTGCTCTGCTCACAAGAATGTTTTTGGAGTATTTTCAGTCCCGTCCAATAGTGAAGGGTACTAGGGTCCATTTCTTCGGGGTTATTGTGTATATAACACGATGAAATCCGTTTCCATTTAATACATCTTGTCAACATCCCGTAGGTTTACCAGGCGGCTCGTATAGACGGAGAGGTCAGACATTAGCAATGGAGCAAGAAGACCTTTTATTAAGCTTAAATGATTTACATGCGGCCTGGGACAGAGAACGGCAGGACATATGTAATTTACACAGACTTTTCTCATACATTATGTATGGTTATTGTGTAGATCACAGACGTACAAGTATTGGTATTCGCTTCGCCCCCTCCGCCAAAAACAAAAATAAAATTACCAGTCGGCATCTGATCTATTTATTTGCTTGCTCTTAGATTAACCCTGAATATTATTAGTAATCTGTAAGGGATTTCTCCAATGAAGGAGACACAAAATCTGTTTTAGGCTAAGGCCATAGGAGTCAGGTACGCAATAGACCCATTTGGGCAAAAAGTAACTGAAATACATTGGCTTTTGCTGCAGTTTTCAGACGCAGACCCTTGGTGGTTGCTCCAACTATCAACATTGGCATTGTCACATAATATAAGATACACACTAAAGACAAATGCCATCATTTTAATAATTTAAACATACACATCTGTGCTTTAAATTCTGTCTATCTGCAGGGCTGGGGTGATATCCTGTTTCTGGTGACACTAACCTATCTATCTGCAGGGCTGGGGTGATATGCTGGTTCTGGTGACAGTAACCTATCTATCTGCAGGGCTTGGGTGATATGCTGGTTCTGGTGACACTAACCTATCTATCTGCAGGGCTGGGGTGATATGCTGGTTCTGGTGACAGTAACCTATCTATCTGCAGGGCTGGGGTGATATGCTGGTTCTGGTGACAGTAACCAATCTATCTGCAGGGCTTGGGTGATATGCTGGTTCTGGTGACAGTAACCTATCTATCTGCAGGGCTGGGGTGATATGCTGGGTCTGGTGACAGTAACCTATCTATCTGCAGGGCTGGGGTGATATGCTGGTTCTGGTGACAGTAACCTATCTATCTGCAGGGCTGGGGTGATATGCTGGGTCTGGTGACAGTAACCTATCTATCTGCAGGGCTGGGGTGATATGCTGGTTCTGGTGACAGTAACCTATCTATCTGCAGGGCTGGGGTGATATGCTGGTTCCGGTGACACTAACCTATCTATCTGCAGGGCTGGGGTGATATGCTGGTTCTGGTGACACTAACCTATGTATCTGCAGGGCTGGGGTGATATGCTGGGTCTGGTGACACTAACCTATCTATCTGCAGGGCTGGGGTGATATGCTGGTTCTGGTGACACTAACCTATCTATCTGCAGGGCTGGGGTGATATGCTGGTTCTGGTGACAGTAACCTATCTATCTGCAGGGCTGGGGTGATATGCTGGTTCTGGTGACAGTAACCTATCTATCTGCAGGACTGGGGTGATATGCTGGTTCTGGTGACAGTAACCTATCTATCTGCAGGGCTGGGGTGATATGTTGGTTCTGGTGACAGTAACCTATCTATCTGCAGGGCTGGGGTGATATGCTGGTTCTGGTGACAGTAACCTATCTATCTGCAGGGCTGGGGTGATATGCTGGTTCTGGTGACAGTAACCTATCTATCTGCAGGGCTGGGGTGATATGCTGGTTCCGGTGACACTAACCTATGTATCTGCAGGGCTGGGGTGATATGTTGGTTCTGGTGACAGTAACCTATCTATCTGCAGGGCTGGGGTGATATGCTGGTTCTGGTGACACTAACCTATCTATCTGCAGGGCTGGGGTGATATGCTGGTTCTAGTGACAGTAACCTATCTATCTGCAGGGCTGGGGTGATATGCTGGGTCTGGTGACACTAACCTATCTATCTGCAGGGCTGGGGTGATATGCTGGTTCTGGTGACACTAACCTATCTATCTGCAGGGCTGGGGTGATATGCTGGTTCTGGTGACAGTAACTTATCTATCTGCAGGGATGGGGTGATATGCTGGTTCCGGTGACACTAACCTATCTATCTGCAGGGCTGGGGTGATATGCTGGGTCTGGTGACACTAACCTATCTATCTGCAGGGCTGGGGTGATATGCTGGGTCTGGTGACAGTAACCTATCTATCTGCAGGGCTGGGGTGATATGCTGGTTCTGGTGACACTAACCTATCTATCTGCAAGGCTGAGGTGATATGCTGGTTCTGGTGACACTAACCTATCTATCTGCGGGGCTGGGGTGATATGCTGGGTCTGGTGACACTAACCTATCTGCAGGGCTGGGGTGATATGCTGGTTCCGGTGACACTAACCTATCTATCTGCAGTGCTAGGGTGATATGCTGGGTCTGGTGACAGACTTCTCATCTGATACTTATGTGGATAAGTAATAACTTGAAATGTAAACAATAATATTAATAAAATAAATAAAAATACATGTTTTTCGTAAATTGGATGAGTCCACTGAAATAAAATCATCTCAATAATACTTCACGAAGATCTGGAGTAATAACATGAAAACTTGGAACAACCACTTCAAAGGGAACCTGTTTGGGCGCATGCGCAGTGGAGCTGGTTGTATGTCCTACATTGATAAGTCCAGAGAGAAGTCCGATACAACTCATCTCTAGGTAAATAAGTGGCCGCAGAAAGCTTTACAACAGGGATATTCGGGACCAATAGGGACCAATGAACGTGATGTCACTTCCTGAGAAGAGGAAGTGAAGCTCATTATCATAGTCCTGGACCTCCCCTTTAAGAACTGAGACCATTGCCCATACTAACTTGCATAAGGATACAATTCACCTTAATTCACTGGTAACAAAAGAGCAACGTTTTCTCGGAGACATAAAAGAACATTATTGAAGTGATTACATAATATCTGGAAGAGACAGCAAACAGACGGAAGGCTTATGAGATCAGGGTTGGAATGGCGGCCATCAGCAGAGATATGTATACCTAGTAAATCTTGCTGCTAATCGGCTCCTCTCCCACACATCGGGCTTGTGAAATCCAGATAATGATGATAATTATACTGGAGATGGGAGAATTACCAAACCACAAACACGTTGCAGAAGAAGTGTGTACGGAGAGCAAGAAACAACCCGAGAGCGCCAAAGTCACTGGCATCTGTCTCTGGTGGAGATGTGAAGATCTGCTGTGCAGATGGGGTGTCTATGGTGGAGGACGAAACGCAGATTATTCTCTGACCACGTTCTGCACAATGTTCTGCCCCCCATCATTGTATCCTCCGCCATGTTGTATAATGTACACAGGGTTCTATTACCTCACTGAGCTTAGAAAGTTTTCTATATCAACCATGTCCAAATGGAATAGATTCTTGTGAATATACATAAAATGTAACTGTAATAAATAACATTAAAAATAGTCCTGCTAGAAGATCAAAAAACTCAACATGGACCGGTAGATAACGTGATAATATATCCATAAGGCAAGAACATTAGACCAGACCTACTCACCACTTAAAGGCGCTCTATCAGCAAAATTATGCTGTATGAGCCCCACATATGCCTGAATAGCCCCCGTATTAAAATAATACCCTAAAAACGAATATGCAAATGATACTTACCATGCATAATGGGCAGTCATGCACTGTCCGATGTCATCTTGCTGTCACGCCTTCCTCTTCTTTCTTCTTCCAGCGACGCCCTCCTGTCCTGGCTCTTCCCCGCCTTGATTTTTAGTTCTTCCAGCGGGTTTGGTTCAGATCCCACGCGTGCGCAGTAGTGCTCCCTCCAGAGTCATTTTTGTAGTAGTTCTAAGTTCCCCTTAGAACTATGCGAGAGTACTGCGCATGCGCAGTACACTCGCGGACCTCTTCATTCCGGAAGAACAGAAGATGAAGGCAGAGAAGAGCCAGGACAAGAGGACGGCGCTGGAAGAAGAAAGAAGAGGAAGGCGTGACAGCAAGATGACGTCGAACCAGTGGCGGATCCAGGGTTTGCGGGGCCCTGGGCAATTGACTTTGGCGGGGCCCTACTTACTGGGGGGTCTCACACTTCTAACCTGTATTTCCCAACTGCTGAAGACTAGAGAGAGGGAATAAAACGTCGCGCCGCAGCAAATTAGGCCACGCCCACTTTTATGTTGACTCCATCCATTCTCATTCATTTTTCATGTGATTCCACACAGTATAATCCTCCTACAGTCACCCGTAAATTATATGTCTCCCCTCCATCTCTCCCCCATTTTCATATACACCCTTCATCTACCCCTAGTTTCATGTCCCCCCCTCTATCTCTGTCCCCAGTTTCATGCCATTCCCCCCCTTTATCTGCCCACAGTTTCATGTCCCCCCGTCTCTGCCCCAGTGTCATGCCGTTCTCCCCCCTTCATCTGCCCCAGTGTTATGCCGTTCTCCCCCCCTTCATCTGCCCCAGTGTCATGCTGTTCTCCCCCCTCCATCTGCCCCAGTGTCATGCCATTCTCCCCCCTTCATCTGCCTCAGTGTCATGCCATTCTCCCCCCTTCATCTGCCTCAGTGTCATGCCGTTCTCCCCCCCTTCATTTGCCCCAGTGTCATGCTGTTCTCTCCCCCTTCATCTGCCCCAGTGTCATGCTGTTCTCTCCCTCTTCATCTGCCCCAGTGTGATGCCGTTCTCTCCCCTTCATCTTCCTCAGTGTCATGCCGTTCTCTCCCCCTTCATCTGCCCCAGTGTCATGCCGTTCTCCCCCCCTTAATTTGCCCCAGTGTCATGCTGTTCTCTCCCCCTTCATCTGCCCCAGTGTCATGCCGTTCTCCCCCCTTCATCTGTCCCAGTGTCATGCTGTTCTCCCCCCCTTCATCTGTCCCAGTGTCATGCCGATCTCCCCTCTCCATCTGCTCCAGCGTCATACTGTTCTACCCCCTTCATCTGCCCCAGTGTCATGCCGTTCTCCCCCCCTTCATTTGCCCCAGTGTCATGCCGTTCTCTCCCCCTTCATCTGCCCCAGTGTCATGCCGTTCTCCCCCCTTCATCTGCCCCAGTGTCATGCCGTTCTCCCCCCTTCATCTGCCCCAGTGTCATGCCGTTCTCCCCCCTTCATCTGCCCCAGTGTCATGCTGTTCTCCCCCCTCCATCTGCCCCAGTGTCATGCCATTCTCCCCCTTCATCTGCCTCAGTGTCATGCCATTCTCCCCCCTTCATCTGCCTCAGTGTCATGCTGTTCTCCCCCCCCTTCATTTGCCCCAGTGTCATGCTGTTCTCTCCCCCTTCATCTGCCCCAGTGTCATGCTGTTCTCTCCCCCTTCATCTGCCCCAGTGTCATGCCATTCTCCCCCCTTCATCTGCCCCAGTGTCATGCTGTTCTCCCCCCCTTCATCTGCCCCAGTGTCATGCCATTCTCCCCTCTCCATCTGCCCCAGCGTCATACTGTTCTCCCCCCTTCATCTGCCCCAGTGTCATGCCGTTCTCCCCTCTCCATGTGCCCCCAGTGTCATGCCGTTCTCCCCCCTTCATCTGCCCCAGTGTCATGCTGTTCTCCCCCCCTCTATCTGCCCCAGTGTCATGCCATTCTCCCTCCGTTCATCTGCCCCAGCGTCATACTGTTCTCTCCCCCTCCATCTGCCCCAGTGTCATGCCGTTCTCACACACACACACTCACCATTCCTCGTTCCCCCGCAGCCCTCTCCCTCATACACATATTGTAGGCACAATGTGACGTCATCACATCGCGGCTACAAATGCCGGAGCTCAGCGTTAAAGCAGTAGCTGATCTGTGACAGCTCCTGCTTTAAACGCCTATGTATTCAGCTCATCGGCGTCCTACGGATGCCGATGAGTTGAAATCGGGACATGCCGACCGGGACCATTTTGTTAGGTCCGGGCCGCACCCTGGATCCGCCCCTGCGTCGAACAGTGCGCGAGTGCCCATCGTGCATGGGTACGTATCATTTACATATTCATTTTTAGGGTATTATTTTAAAACGGGGGGGGGGGTAAAATAAGATTAGCGGTGCCTTAATAACCTTTTTAAAGGTTATCCATGGATATGTGGGGCTCATACAGAATAATTACTGCTGTCAGGG
>NC_134266.1:23962673-24050173 GCF_031893055.1 Leptodactylus fuscus | reverse complement strand
CTTTTTAAATTGAGTGGTCTTTAGATTTCTGATAAAGGGGTCCTGAATTGTGCAAAGTGCTTAGAGTCGGCTTTTATCTCCAAACGGTAAATAAGAATGGAGCAAAAAAGGGTCCATTAGCAATCAATACGACTGGTGAGATTTCTGTCCCAAGTGGAAACTCTTTTGTTATTGTATTTTTCCTCCTTAGTTCTCTGAATCTCTCGGAGCTGTAGATTTTTTGCTCGTACATAGCACAATAACAGGCCAGGAGAGTCATTTTCACCTCCATCTTTAGAATTTTTACAGGTGAACAAATTTGGTTTCAGATTTTGAATATCAAAATAAGTAAAAATTTAAAATTTAAATTTGTAGACAATTAAAAAGTTCAATATTTTTTTAAATTTGACTAATTAAAAATGTTGTAAAGTTTTAAAGATTTTCTCTCACCCTGTTAGTGGTGACATATGTTGTCTTGATCAGTTGTCAATAGGGCTACGACACTTTCAGTTGTAACTGGGCTACAAGGCCTATGGGGCCACGAGCCCCCTGCCACATCACCCCCGAAGACAAGCTCCAATTATCTAGTCCAGGATATTTTATTGTCTGGTCAGGTTTAGGGTCTGAATTCTGAATTAATTCCAGTGTCTGGTCTGATGGCTAAAATAATTTTGAGGTCTAGTTTTGGTTTGGTATTTGGGCCAAATTAATTTAAGGGGCTCATTTGGGATCTGAATTTATTTTAGGGTCTAGAGTTTGAATTAATTCAGGTGTCTGCTTTAATGTAAAAAATAATTTAGAGGTCTAATTTGGAGAGTGAATTTATTTTGGAGTTAACTTGGAGGTCTGAGGTCCGAATTAATTTAAGGGGCTCGTCTGGGATCATAATTTATTTTAGGGTTTGGGACTGAGTTAATTTTGGGGCCTGGTCTGAGCTCTGAATTCAGGCCTGGTCTGAAACAATTTAGTAGTCTAGCCCAGAGTGTGAATTTATTTTGGAGGTCCGAATTAATTTAAGGGACTCATCTTAGATTTGAATATATTTTAGGGTTTGGGTCTGAATTAATTTAAGGGGCTCATCTGGGATCAGAATTTATTTTAGGTTCTAGGTCTGAATTACTTTGGGGGTCTGAGCTCAATTAATTTAGGTGTCTGGTCTGAGGTCTGAAAGAATTTAGAGATCTAGTCTGGAGTCTGAATTTATTTTGGAGGTCTGAGATAATTTTGGGTTCTGGTCTGGGGTCTGGATTAATTTTTGTGATTTATTTATTTTGAGAAGTGACCTCGAGACTGAATCCATTTTTGAGTCAGGAAATAATTTATCTGGAATCTGAATTTCTCGGTATGCAGTATTGTAGACTTTGTGACACAGTCAAGCCAGACAAGGCATCAACTTGACTTTTAAAATTTTGGGGTCAAGTCTGGGGTCTGAATTAATTTGAGGGTCTGGGTTCTTAGCACTGAATTAATTCATGTTTCTGAACTGAGGTCTGAAGTAATTCAGAGGCCTAGTCTGGAGCCTGCATTTATTTTGGAGGTCTGAGTGAATTTGGGGGTTAGTTCTGGGGTCTGAATTAATTTTAGGGACTCATCTTGGATTTGAATGTATTTTAGGGTTTGGTTCTGAATTAATTTGCGGGTCTGAATTAATTTATGGGGTTCATCAGGGATCTGAATTTATTTTGGGGGTCTGAGCTCTGAATTAATTTAGATGTCCAGTCTGAAGTCTGAAATAATTTAGAGATCTAGTCTGGGGTCTGAATTTATTTTGGAGGTCTGAGTTTATTTTGAGAAGTGACCTCGGGTCTGAATCCATTTTGGAGTCAGGAATTAATTTAATGTCTTATCTGGAATCTGAATTTCTCCCTATGCAGTACTGTAGACTTTACCACACAGCCAGTGTGGTAGTCCCCCCATTGTGGGACTATTAAAGGATTATCTTATCTTATAAGGAATCAACGTGACTTTTTAAGTGGACAAAAATAATAAATGTTTAAAAATCATAAAAAAATAACAAACAGACACCAAAGACTTTTTCTTGGGTCCATTAGTTCCTAGTGAGGAACAAACCTCATGAGATTAATTTTGCAAATGTTAGGGGGTGGCTCAGTGGTTAGCACTGTAGCCTTGTAGTGCTGGAATCCTGGGTTCGAATCCCATCAGGAACATCATCTGCAAGGAGTTTGTATGTTCTCTCTGTGTTTGCGTGGATTTCCATCCCATTCTACAAAGACATACTGATAGGAAAAAAAAATGAACATTGTGATCCCTATATGGGGCTCACAATATACATAAAAAAAAATAAAATAAATTTCCAAATGTTTGCATGATTCTCTCGCAAGTTCCAATTCGGACTGAACTTTTTCAGTCTGGTCTTCTTTCCCGGAAACCATTCTTCACCTCTGGGGGTTCTTGTAACCTCTTCCGGTGTTTTCTCTCACATCACTCTGAGTATTTCTTCTATTTTGGTCACATTTCCCCTGGGCCTCTTCTTTTTATAATCTGGGGTCTAAAGAGAACCTAAAGTAGGTGACAAAGTACAAAAATTTCTGGTTCAGCCAAGAAATTTTTTGTGAAAATTTCAAAATGAATGTGACAAATTATGAACCGATTCACTTGTCTGTTAGTTACCTGGCTCCTGAAATTTGACGCTCTCTGTAAGCTACTAATTTTATTTTAAAAAAACATATTTAAAAAAAATGTATATTGTTTTTGGTGAACTTGATAAAAAAAATAGATTTTTATAAGGATGTTTTCCTATTGACAACTGTCCTGTAATGAATCTGTGTATTGTCTCTTTGGTCACATCCCAGTTTAAACCCGTTTTCAGGATCCTCATCTCTGGATCAGAATGTACAAAGAGTTTTTAGAAAGAGTGCCCCTCAATCTGGAGAACCCGTCCTGTCCTGCATTATACATACAACACATTGATTTGAATGGAAAATGTGTAATACCTAATACTTCCTGCAGTGGTGCTGTAGGAAAATGGAACACTAATGGATTATGACATAGAGAGTCCATTTTCCAGTATGTGACTATAACAGGTTGTTCGTGGATCCTTCCAGACAAAATTGACCCTCCTATTAAGTCACTTACAAATGGGGAGGGCCATTGGGGCCCATTATTTTATCAGAGTCTGAGCTCTTCGTAAAGATGTATAAAGAGATCTTTTTCTCACAAGTAAATTATCTATGTACTGTATGTAGAATTTCTGTCTTCATTTTCAGACACCTCCTATGGATATAATAAGAATGCACAGATATAGATGCATAATATCAGCACATACTTTACTAGACAATTTCCACCTTCGAGTTTTACAGTGATGTTGTATTTTTTCACCTTAAGAAAATTTATTTACAAAAGATGTTGTTTGTGGGAATCTTCCCTAACACTAATAGGCCATTAGTAATGCCGCCATCTATTATTTATTAATTATGGCTTCCATTAAAGTTTAATCTCCTCTGTCCAAGCAGATTCCAAACTACACGTTTAATTACATTGTAGCCATGTAAATCTTCCAGGAAAGCGGAATAATATGTCCCCATATCTTGTATTATTCTATCCTTGTCCATCAGCTGGATGAAAAAATACAAAATCTGCAAGTCAAATATACCGTGTGCTAACTTTCCGGAAACAGACAAAAAAGATCAAACTTTAGTTAAAAGCTAATGCACCTAAATGGCCTGATAAAGGGAATGTACAATAGATATTAAAGGATAAGAAGAGGGAACGGGAAGATTGTCTGTTAGTAATTCATTTGTAATCTAAACCTGTGTATTATATCTCCTATCTATCATCTATCTACTGTATCTCCTATCTATCTATCTATCTATCTATCTATCTATCTATCTATCTATCTATCTCAAATCTATCTCCTATCTATCTATCTATCTATCTATCTATCTATCTATCTATCTATCTATCTATCTCTCTTGTTCATATCTATTTATCTATCTTATGTCTATCTCTCTGTATAAACTATCTATCTATCTAGACAAAAAAAGTATTGGCACCCCTGCAATTCTGTCAGATAATACTCGTGTTCTTCCAGATAATGATTGCAAGCACAAACTCTTTGGTAATATCTTCATTTATTTTGCTTGCAATGAAAAAACACAAAAGAGAATGAAAAAAAAAGTCAAATCATTGATCATTTTACACAAAACTCCAAAAATGGTGCGGACAGAAGTATTGGCGCCCTCAGCCTAATACTTGGTAGCACAACCTTTAGACATAATAACTGAGCACAACCGCTTCCGGTAACCAGCAATGAGTTTCTTACAAGGCTCTGCTGGAATTTTAGACCATTCTTCTTTGGCAAACTGCTCCAGGTCCCCCCTGAGATGTGAAGGGGGCCTTCTCCAAACTGCCACCAAGAGATCTCTCCCCCTCCCCCACAGGTGTTCTATGGGATTCAGGGCTGGACTCATTGCTGCCACTTTACAAGTCTCCAGGGCTTTCTCTCACCACCATTTTCTAGTGCTGACCTGAAGTGTGTTTTGGGTCATTGTCCTGCTGGAAGACCCCTGACCTCTGAGGGAGACCCAGCTTTCTCACACTGGGCCCTACATTATGCTGCACAATGTGTTGGTCGTCTTCAGACTTCATAATGCCATGTACACGGTCAAGCAGTCCAGTGCCAGAGGCAGCAAAGCAACCCCAAAACATCAGGGAACCTCCGCCATGTCTGACTGTAGGGACCGTGTTCTTTTCTTTGAAGGCCTCTTTTTTTTTCCCCCTGTAAACTCTATGTTGATGCCTTTTCCTACTTTTGTCTCATCTGACCAGAGAACATTCTTCCAGAACGTTTTTGGCTTTCTCAGGTAAGTTTTGGCAAACTCCAGCCTGGCTTATGTCTCCGGGTAAGAAGTGGGGTCTTCCTGGGTCTCCTACCATACAGTCCCTTCTCATTCAGACGCCGACGGTTAGTACGGTTTGACACTGTTGTACCCTCGGACTGCAGGGCAGCTTGGACTTGTTTGGATGTTAGTCGAGGTTCTTTATCCACCATCCGCACAATCTTGCGTTGAAATCTCTCGTCAATTTTTCTTTTCCGTCCACATCTAGGGAGGTTAGCCACAGTGCCATGGGCTTTACACTTCTTGATGACACTGCACACGGTAGACACAGGAACATTCAGGTCTTTGGAGATGGACTTGTAGCCTTGAGATTGCTCATGCTTCCTCACAATTTTGCTTCTCAAGTCCTCAGACAGTTGTTTGGTCTTCTTTCTTTTCTCAATGCTCAATGTGGTACACACAAGGACACAGGACAGAGGTGGAGTCAACTTTAATCCATTTCAACTGGCTGCAAGTGTGATTTAGTTATTGCCACCTGTTAGGTGCCAGTTAGGTAAGTAACAGGTGCTGTTAATTACACAAATTAGAGAAGCATCACATGATTTTTCAAGCAGTGCCAATACTTTTGTCCACCCCCTTTTTATGTTTGGTGTGGAATTATATCCAATTTGGCTTTTTGACAATTCTTTTTGTGGTTTTCCATTGAAGACAAATTAAATGAAGATAATAATTCCAAAGAATTTGTCATTGCAATCATTTTCTGGAAGAATGAGTATTATCTGACAGAATTGCAGGGGTGCCAATACTTTTGGCCAACACTGTATGTATTTAAAACACATAGCATTTAGAGCAGCACCACGTAAAAATTTAAATTCAAATCCATAGGATCCAGTAATTGATCCCTCCAGTGCAAAATAGTGAAAAAAAACTGATTTGAATTTATTCCAAGAGCTACGTTCTGGTCCTCGGAGTGTTTGGACCTTTCTCAAACAAGACTTTAGTGCACACGGCACACTGTTATAGTGAAACATCTCCCAGTGTATAATACATTGTTAATTACATCAATTAAGATCAAAGAGAGTCATAATATCAAATACACACACACACAATACAGACCTAAAGTTTGGACACACCGCCTCATACAAAGAGTTTTCTGTATTTTCATGACTATGACAATTGTAGATTCACACTGAAGGCATCAAAACTATGAAGTAACACATGTGGAATTATATACTTAACAAAAAAGTGTGACACAACTGAAAATCTGTTTTATATTCTCGGTTCTTCAAAGTAGCCACATTTTGCTTTGATTATTGCTTTGCACAATCTTGGCATTCTCTTGATGAGCTTTGAGAGGTAGTCACCTGAAATGGTTTTCCATCAGTTTTGAAGGAGTTTCCAGAGATGCTTAGCACTTGTTGGCCATTTTGCCTTCACTCTGCGGTCCAGCTCACCCCAAACCATCTCGATTGGGTTCAGGTCTGGAGACTGTGGAGGCCAGGTCATCTGGCGTAGCCCCCCATCACTCTCCTTCTTGGTCAAATAGCCCTTACACAGTCCCGGAGACTTCAGTATGGTGCCTCATTCATACTGGCAAGCAGCACTTTTCTCTCTTTTTTGTGCGGATACCACACAGATCCTGTTATAATCTATGGGGTCTGTGGGTTTGCTTAGATAACTGCTTTTTTATGTGTATAGGTTTCCATTCAGGGGGTCCCCAAGTGGACTCCCTGAACGGAAGCCGGAACGCAAAAAAAACTGATCAAAAAGTCTCCTGTACCATCAAAGTACAAGATCTTGTAAAGAAACATTGAAATAAAATGTAAAAAGTTATCAAAGCCGGAACGTAGAGAAGGGTAAACTGTGACTGGTGTAAGGCTAAAAGTGATAGGGCGCTAAAGGGTTAAACTGCACATCAGGCCCCGGAGATGTGCCAGGAACATTTACTGGAGCCAGAAACACAAAATCTGCAATAAACAAAGGGACCATTTCAGGAGAGTTTTTATAATTTTAATGTGACTGTTAGAGGGTTAATTTATGGGGCACTGAAGATCGGGGACTCCAAGTGAGGGACCCCTTCATAACACCCTTATGGGACCACCATTATAGGGTAAAAAATTTCTTTAAAGCCACATGATCACATGTTGTGGAAAATAGACACGTCAATATTTAAATAGTTAAATCCCATCAATATTCGGTGTGACCTTTGCCCTTTATCAGTTCTTCTCGGAACTTGCAGACAGTTTTCGACAGAACTGGGCAGGGAGGTTGTTCCGCCGCCATCTTGGAGAACTAAGCCCAGAACTTGTGTGGATGTAGGCTTGTTCCAATCCATCTGCCTCTTCACGTCATCCAAGACGGACTGGATGATGATGAGATCATGTAGGGTGCCATACCATCACATCCAGGACTCTTCCTCCAAAGGGCAAAGGTCACACCAAATATTGATGGGATTTACATTTTTTTGATTTTTGTTAATTGATAGAATGAAACTATTAACCCTTCTCTTTCTAAAAGCTTTTCTTACTTCCACTTTGCACCGTGCTACTCGGTCTTGTCTTTGATGGGACATGATGGGAAGGCAGCCATCTCCATATTTTATGCGTATCATTCTCATTGCTAATATGATGGAAATTGAACATGTCAGCGAGTGCCGCCCTGGATGCTCTTACAAACCAGGAGAGAGGTTATACTGCTGGTGAAGGCTTTCTATTAGAATACAACAATCAATGCTGGGAACATTTGCTTATCAATAATTCATATCGGTTATAAACTACTCAGTGGCTTTAAAAAATTAACCATACGTGACACCGATATAGAATCAGAAGTGGATACCGCGTCACACCGGCAAATCCGCAGCGGCCGACCAAGTCAGTAAATAAGAGTTGGGAGCCTCATGGCTATAAATCAGGCCCTAACCCGGCGTCTGATACAATGTGAACCCTGTCCTCGGTCGAGTATTATCCTCATACCACACATCAATATTTCATGAAAACATTTCAAAATCAAGTCATAGTGTTGGGCATAAATTAGGAAACTGCGGTAATAAAGCATTTCGCCTTTTATCGGGTGGGTAGAAGAGTCACCATTAGTCGATGACTAGTCACGCCGCCCTGTACATTGTTTGCATCCGGGCTAATGTTTGTATTATTAATTACTTCCATAATTGCTCATCTTACAGCCCGTCATACAGGGATTTATGTCCTACTAATGATGGCGTCCATCTGGAAAACAATTACGGATGGTCGACATCCAGATAGCTATACAGAGGCTGGAAACATTCTGTGTCTGGTTGTCAAATGGAGGTGGAAAAAACAATTGGGCATGAATGAGCACTTGTATACAAGCGGTATCCGCATATTCACCCTTGTATTACATGAATGGCCGCTCATCGGAATATCCGCCATGTCATTCTACACTTATCCAAGCAACCACGTTTTGGCCGGGGATACCAAACCCATGATGATCACCCGACTTTCTGATTCTAATGGTACAAGCCCTTTAAGGGTCACACTGTTTGAAGAATTCATAACCGTAACATCATTGTGTTTTAGGGGAGATGGTTATAATAGGTACCATTCTGGGGATATTAGCGTTTCATTTTATGAAGATAATATTTTTTGGGAAGAAATATGCAAATTAAAATTTTTCAGAATTCTATATATTGATGACCTTATTTAGGTTAAGGTATCAGATAGATGGAAGTTTCATTATAGTCATTAAAAAAATTCTTAAAGGGAATCTACCAACCCAGGTCAGCAAATTAGATAGGTTACCTATTTTCCAAAGAGGTAAATTACACTAAGGGCTCGTTCACATCTGCGCCTGTACTCTGTGCTGCAGGTTTCGGTTTCCAGAGCAGGAGACAGAGACCTGCCGGCATGTTTCAAGCCCATTCATTTGATATTGATATATTCATTGATATGCTGGTTCTGGTGACACTAACCTATCTATCTGCAGGGCTGGGGTGATATGCTGGGGTCTGGTGACACTAACCTATCTATCTGCAGTGCTGGGGTGATATGCTGGTTCTGGTGACACTAACCTATCTATCTGCAGGGCTGGGGTGATATGCTGGGTCTGGTGACAGTAACCTATCTATCCGCAGGGCTGGGGTGATATGCTGGTTCTGGTGACACTAACCTATCTATCTGCAGGGCTGGGGTGATATGCTGGGTCTGGTGACAGTAACCTATCTATCCGCAGGGCTGGGGTGATATGCTGGTTCTGGTAACACTAACCTATCTATCTGCAGGGCTGGGGTGATATGCTGGTTCTGGTGACAGTAACCTATCTATCTGCAGGGCTGGGGTGATATGCTGGGTCTGGTGACAGTAACCTATCTATCTGCAGGACTGGGGTGATATGCTGGTTCTGGTGACACTAACCTATCTATCTGCAGGACTGGGGTGATATGCTGGTTCTGGTGACAGTAACCTATCTATCTGCAGGGTTGGAGTGATATGCTGGTTCTGGTGACAGTAACCTACCTATCTGCAGGGCTGGGGTATGGCTCAGTCCATTAAGAATGGTTCAGTCAAGGGAATTCCATCTCCATCCCTTTACCTAGGTCCTCTACCCCTGCCCATTCCTACCATATTCGAAGTACCAAATATAAACTGCTATCTCCTGGGTGAACAGAGTTCCCATTTCTATATTATTTAGCTTAATGCCTTATATAGCAAAGCAGGAACATGTTTCTGGTCACCCAATGAAAGGTTATATTTATGGATTCCACTAACTGGAAGTTTATCCACAGTCTTAAGAAGTAGTTTATGGAAAATCCTAGGCTACCGGGAATAGGGCATTGGGAACACAGACCCTTCTATTACCAAGCCAAGATTGAGAATTCAAAAGCAACTCAAAAAGTCACCAATTAAAGGTTTTATTGATTTACCGCCACCTGCAAAACAGTTCTGACTCTCAGACAGGACTTCTCTGGTTTTCCCACAGCTCTCCTGTGAATACTGAGGGTTCACTGCCGGCATCATCCCTGACTATACATCTCTTAGTAAATTTTACAACCCACAAGTGACTCCTATGAGGAGGTTCCTTGAAGCAGTCAATAGCTTTAGGTGAGTGTTGATAGTAAATCTGTGCTCACTCAGCCTGTACCAAAATAACTGGACAAGATCAGCCATACAATCCTACTAATATTACAAATGTGAAAGTTTGTGTGTTTGGATGTTTGTTCCTCAATCACGCAAAAACGGCTGAACGGATTTGAATGAAATTTGGCACATAGATAGATTGTAACCCCAATTAACACATGGGCTTTTTTTATCCTGGTAAATGACATGGCTTCACGAGTGTTATGAATTAATATTCACATACTATATTACACTGCTCTTATCTCAGTTTCTGAGAAAGCCAGGGCTGTTATCTCTCTGCGTAAACACACGATAACCCTCAGTGTACATGCATTTGCATATTATCTGATCTGCTTCAGACACTGCTGACACACTGACATGGGCAAACACCTTTAATCCAAATTGGCAGTTTGCCAATTTTCAACATACCTGGAACAAGAAAATCCAATTTGTCGCAAATGACAAGAGCTATGAAGGTAGCCAGAAGTATTGGAGTTCCCCTCAAGTGTACCTGAGGGGGATCATCGACGCCAACAACACACTCATTATATGGTTTCCCAGCAAGCTGCTGGGATACCGGAACAATCACGGGCACTGCTCGAGGAATGAGTTCAGCGGCAAGCCAGCTTGACAGCTGCCTAAATGCCGCAGCAGGCGGATCATCAACACCAACAACACGCTCCTTATATGACATTCCAGGGAGGTGCTGAGATGCCGGAACAATCACAGGCACAGTGCAAGAAGCAAGTTCAGCAGCAGCAGCCCAACTTGAGAGCTGCCAAAATGCCAGATCATCAGTGCCAACAACACGCTCATTATATGACATCCCAGCGAGCTGCTGAGATACCGGAACAATCCCAGGCACAGCACAAGGAACGAGCTCAGCAGCAGGCCATCTTGACAGCTGTCAAAACGCCGGAGCAGGCGGATCATCATGTTGACCACTTTATAACTTCATGCTTATCCTTATAGTTGTCTCTCATCTCTTAACTTTGTCTTTGTTTTTAGGTTGCCTCTTTGGTTTTATCTCGTGCCTGATCCTGACTACTGTAAGACAATGTGGCTTCTCTTCTGATTGTCTCTCCACTCTTTATTTCGGTCCTGCTCTAGTTATCTGCTCTGGTTATCTCTTTGGCTTCTTCCTCAATACTGTAAGACTACATGGTTGTCCTGGTGTCTCTCATGTCTTGATTTTGGCCTTGTCCTTCTGTTGGCTTCTTTTGTTTCAATCCATGTCTAGTCCTGACTACTGTAAGATCATATGATCGTCTCTAAAGTTCTTAATTTTGGTCTCGCCCTTCTGGTTGTAATTTTGGTTTCAACTCATGCCTGGTCCTCACTACTATGAGCCCTTATGGTTGTCCATCAGCTCTTGATTTTTTTGGAACCTCTTTGGTTTCAACCCATGCCTTGTCCGGACTACTGTACAACTTTGTGGTTGTCCTGGTTTTCTATAACCTCTTGACTTTGACCTGGCCATTCTGGTTGCCTCATTAATTTCAGCTCATTACAAGTCCTAACTACTTGGTTGTCCTTCTGATGGTCTCTTAACTCTTGATTTTGGCATTGACCTTCTCGTTCCCTCTTTGGTTTCAATCCATGTCTAGCCGTTACTACTTTGATTGTCCATCTGGCTGTCTTTTAGATCTTCTTAATATTGGTATGTCCATTGACCATATCCATTTTGGCACCGATATTATCTCACCTGTGACCATAGACCAACTGGTTGCATCTGCCATTCATGGAAGACTTCTATAGAAAATGGGACATCAGAGCACCCTAAAGAAAATACTATACCGTTCTGCAGATTAAGAGTAACCAACAATAATGTCTGCCTGGTTTAGCCTGCACCAGCCTGATGTTTCTTTAGAGGATCCACTGCCAAGTCCACCATTGCCGAGTCCTACAATCATCTCTACATAAAGCTTCTCTAGCTAAAGAAATCAGTATAAAGAAATTCATTCACTCCTACAGAACTTTCTGACTTGGTGAATGTGAGTATATTTTGTGGTGATGACTTCCATAGGCTATTGACTATTGAATGCCAAAGGAATGATTGGAACTTTTCAATTACTGTCTGGAAATATGAGCGTGGACACTAATGTTTGCCTCCGACTGCCAAACAAGCTTTCATATTTCAACATCTTTCCCATATAAATTCTTTAAAAATATCATTTCTTGTAATATTGTTATAGCATTTACTCAAATTATTGGCCGGTCTGGGGAGAACATTATTGCCTTTCAAGCACTGCCATTGACCTCAGAGGATGAGTGACCACCTGGGTTTCTGCAGTTTGATGTAAAGTAAATATTGCGGGTTCGTTTGGCAAGTCAATGGACAAAAACATTCATTTATATACAAAAAAAGCCGCAGCAGAAGGAATTGTCTTCAAGTCCTGAGATACACCTCAACTTGGTCATCATGAGACTTGACAAAGACCAAGTAAAGAATTGAACAATTTCTGAAACTTGATGGCCACCATTAAAGAGTTCACATGGGTTGTCACTCCACTCCATCCATGTAAAGTGTGTCACTGCAAAAGTAGAGGAATATCTCATGCAATATATCAAAAACAGTCACCAAAACCCTGGTCTGGTAGACCCAAGGAATATCAGTCGGATACTGCCCAAAGCTGAATTATTCCTGGGGCAGAACTCTAATGACAGCCATATTGGTTCTGAAAATTTCTACGTAGTGGAAAAGCAGCTTTTATGTTGCAGATTTTGCTGTGGTTTTTTGAGCCAAAGCTGAGAAGGACTACGAAATGAAAGGGAAAACTCTTTTGGAACATAGGAGGTGACCTATGGAAGACTCTTGATTAGATGCCACCTTGGAGATTAAGTGACCATGGCAGGTTTGGCTTCTATAATCTTCACCCTTCCATGGTCATGTAGACTTAGCCTGAGCAGCAGCCATTCTCCGCAGTGGTCACTTCGCGTCTTGTAAGAGGAGGTCCCCATTGGGGGACTCCCTTCTATAACATCCATGTCTTGAGGTCCCCATACACATTAACTCTCGTACAACCACCAGCCATATGTCTCCACCTGCCCATAAATCTGCAGACTTAGTTTGGACAAGCATACATGTGTTCTTATTGGGAAGACATAAGTAACCACAACTGGAAACCTCTGTTGGTGGCTTATCTTCTGGGAGAACAAAGGATTGTTCATATACATCATGTTTGATCCATCTTTCCCTTGACGTCAATTATGGTTATGTCATGAGGTGCACGTGAATAATCAGGATCAGCTGACTTTCCTGTTATGTGTTTTGGGTCCTTTAGTAGGACATTAAAGAGGGGTTTTCTAAATGAGACAACCCCTATGGTGCTATAGTGGAATTCTCTATATTTTTGTTCCTTGTTCTTATAGTTTAGGGTTTGAGTATAAGATCCCCTTCAAAGTCTGAGGATTCAAAAATGGACCCCATGGAATTTGGCTTCGTTGTAAATGCAACAGTTTTGGAAGTTCTCAGCTTGACAACAACAAGAGATTGTTCTGTCTAAAAACTATCTGTAACCACAAGTTGCAATGAGGGAATTAATGCTGTCATGGTTGGTTTCAGTCCACAATGCCACTACTGTGATACAAATGAAATTACAATTAATCCAAAATTACATAATTAATTATCCAGCATCGCTTCTCTTCTTCACCACTGATGCTGATTTGGTTTTCTCGCTGACGCCATCTTCTTAGGGGTCATTTTTTATACTATATTAATTAACTCTTTTACTATGAGTCTCCATCTGGGGTTCCAAGGAGGTTTCTGTCACTTTGACAGCTAGAAGGGTACAGCATGTGGCACTTTATTCGCCTAAAAAATTGATAGAAACCTAAACCAACCACATAATGTCAATTGGGTTTACAGATCCCTTCCTTTGTAGGATAGAATCGGCAGTGTTATGGCTTCTGTTAGCCCAAATGGAAAAGACTAAGATTCCTTGGATCCGCCAGATACAATGATTTTGAGGGCCCACCCTTCAATAACCTCTAGGAAATAGACTATAGTACCCTTCAAAATTGGGTGTCTTCTGGTATTCTGGTGGGCCAGTCTGACTCTGGCATAGAATGTTGCGCAAGGATATATCAGTCAGTTTTGACCACTTTTTTGCCATGTTGTAGACTTTTAGGAGAGGGGCTAGTCCAGGAACTGGAACAATTCTGGATGCCATGACCAGTGAGGCTTCAACGGACCATGGAAAGGACATGGGACATCACTACCTACAGTGCCATCCAGTGTCATCCAGTCTCAGATTGGCCTGCCAATTACCATAGGATCCCAACACAAGAAGACATCTACGCTCCAATGGTGCTTTATTATATGTTCTATGATATGTAGGCCCCCATAATATGTTATCTGTTAGGCTCAAGGAATCTCATTTTAACATTGGCGCTACCAATGGGAAAATTAGGTATTACATGGTGACCACGGAAATCAATCCATGCATTCTAATAATATTCTAGATCCTTTTATTCTCTACTAGGTCTTGCAATGCTTATATGAAAGCATTTTCTGATCAGGTCCTCCTTCCTCCCTATTAGTCAAAGCAGAGAGCTATTTTATAGTCCATTATGACTATTAGCACTAGAGGACCCTAATGTTCTGCACATCAAGGGATTGCCTATGTGCTGTATTCTCTACTATATGCTACAATGCTTATATGGGAGTATCTACTGCTCTGGCTCTTACCAATTAGTCAAAGCAGACTTAGTATGTGTCCACCATGACTGTGAGCACTAGGGGACCCAAAGAAGACACTCTAGACACCTAGGGCTGTTTTTCAAAGGGGTTGTACATGTGGCATTTTATATATTAGGTCATGCAATGCTTATATGGGAACATCTACTGCTCAGGCCCCTCCCTCTTCCCCATTAGTCAAAGCAGAGAGCTACTGTACAAGTCCACCATGGCTATTAGCACTTGAGGACCCAACATAAATTCTCTGGAAATCTAGATCAGTTTTTCAAAATGGGTTGTCTACATACTGTATCTTTTACTAGGTCATGAATGCTAATATTGGAGCATCTACAGCTTTGGCCCCTATCCACCCTATTAGTCAAAGCTGAGCCCTAATGTATGGGTCCACCATGGCTGCTAGAACTCGAGGACCCAACATAGATGCTCTGAACTTCTAGATCAGTTTTTCAAATGGGTTGTCTTCATACTTTATTCTTACATGGAAGCTTTTACTTATCAGGCCCTCCTTTCTCCCTATTAGTCAAAGCAGAGAGCTATTACATGTGTCCACCATGACTATTAGCACTAGAGGACCCAAAGTAGATGCACTGGACATCTAGAGCAGGTTGTGCTATATTCTCAACTAGGTCATGCAATGCTAATACGGGAGCATCTAGTACTCAGACCCCTCCTTCATCCCTATTAGTCAAAGCAGGGGACTACTATATACATTTACCAAACACCCAAGATAGATGCTTTGGACGTCAATGGTAGGCTCTATTATGTTTTAGGTTGACTATGCAGTGTCCAAACTGGACAATCCCTTTAAATCCTATTAATACTATAAATGTGAAAGTTTGTGAGTTTGGATGTTTGTGGGTTTGTGTTTGGATGTTTGGATGTTTGGATGTTTGTTCCTCAATCACGCAAAACCCGCTCGACCGATTTGGCTGAAAGTTTCCACAAACATAGTTAATACACCCGATTGCGCAATAGGCTACTTTTCGTCACAACAGCGCACATACGTTTGTGCCAGGACCCCCACAAAACCCAAACTCACACCACCATCTCTGCAATCTCACACACTTTGGACCATAGCAAGCCACAAAATTCATATTGCCCTCTACAGCCTCACCCCTAACCCCACACAATCTCATATACATACACTTTACCACTTCGCCCCTCCCCTTAACGATTCTCCAGGAGGCGCTCTTTAACGTTCCGGAGCAGCCATGTTTGCCGACCCCCACCGCTCTGACAATCCGCGACACCGCCCACCCATGTCAATACCCCTAGGCGGTCTAATAAATGCAAAAAAAAAGTTTAAAAAAAAATTAAAAACATATAAAAACAAATAAAAAGGATTAAAAATTCAAATCACCCCCCTTTCCCTAGAACACATATAAAAGTAGTTAAAAACTGTGAAACACATACATGTTAGGTATCCCCGCGTCCGAAATCGCCCGCTCCACAAAACTATACAAATATTTTTCCTGTTCGGTAAACTCCGTAGCGGGAAAAATGGTCAAAAGTGCCAAACCGCCGTTTTTTCACTCTTTTGATTCTGATAAAAATTTGAATAAAAATTGATCAAAGCAATACCATTTCCCCAAAATGGTAGAACTAAAAAGTACACCCGACCCCGCAAAAAAGGACGCCCTATACATCCCCGTACACGGACGTATAAAAAAGTTACGGCTGTCGGAATATGGCGACTTTTCAAAAAAAAAAATGTTTTAACACAGTTTTGGATTTTTTTAAAGGGTCAAAAAGTAAATAAAACCATATAAATTTGGTATCCCTGGAACCGTACCGAAACACAGAATACAGGGGACAGGTCATTTTGGTTGCACAGTGAACGCCGTAAAACCAAAGCCCGTAAGAAAGTTGCAGAAATGCATTGTTTTTTTGTCAAATCCACTCCATTCTGAATTTTTTCCCTGCTTCCCAGTACATTATATAGAATAAATAATGGTGGCATCATGAAGAAAAATTTGTCCCAAGAAAAATTAAGACCTCATATGGCTCTGGGAGCAGAGAAATAAAAAAGTTATGGGGTTTAGAAGGAGGGGAGTCAAAAATGAAAAACCAAAATCAAAAAATGCCATCGACGGGAAAGGGTTAACTTCAAATACTTCTGTCCCAAAGTCACTATGTAAAGTTTCTCACAACACCGTATATATAGCAGCTCAAATACAAAGTAACTTCAACACAAAAGTCTCACGTATTCTCTGAATTACAGCAAAAACAAGATACAAACTTACATTTCATATCCCATACCTTATACACAGTACGAAAACCTTACCCACGCCTGTATATACCCACTTCTACAATCACCGCAGACGAAGTCGCGGGTACCAGCTAGTACTGTATAATAGAGAATATATCTGCACGGATAATGGTCAGAGACCAGAAGATATTGATGAGATGCAGATGAAAATTTGCGGAGCTGTCACCCGCCTAACTCTTCAGCATTTAATTGATGCGTACACTACACAAAATTCAATTTCACAATTCTGCTTACAGTTCAGAAAACTAGGAGACGGACATCGGATCCCGCAGCCAATTCTATATAAAATTAATGATTAGTAGATGTTAATAATAACTGATTTCTCCGCCACCCCCCTCCTCCTGGAATAATTTGTCACTGGCAGGAAAATGCAAAGCCGTGATTAGTGAATAAAGGCCGTGCATAATTCTAACATTTGTTACTCAGAAAGTGACGTTTCTTTAAGTACGTCTGAGGAAACGCACGCGTATCGACAAGAGTGACTAACAAATTGGGAGAACATGAAATCAGCCTCATCCTAATATAACGATAGTATACTAACTGATATTCTAATATGCAGATGTTGTAGAGCTGAGATTATTTGGTACAATTCACAGTGGTTGTGTTATCTATGTGTTTACATAGGACTGCAGACAGTATTAATATGGTCATAATGGTGCCATAAAGATGTGTCTTTCCGCTTGGCCTGATATGTCCCGAGATGTGTGGTGTGAGATGATCATCTATTCAAAAAAATATGATCTTGCAATACCCTGTCACCAGATCTCTATCGTATACTAGCAGGAGGACCCGGATTCGCACGGGTATATTACATTTTATGTTTGTGTAGTGGCCCCATAGGAAATGTCCAATTTTGCACTGGTGTATCTTGTATGTTGTTTGTGTGTATGTCCATAAGCGTCATGTGATAATATGTTTCTCATTTTGGTTATCAGTGAAAAACCTGTGATCAGTTGTTATGGTTACCTGGAGTAAAGCTGTATCTAATCCTCTAGCATGTGAAACTGTGTGCAGACGAGTGTATCTAATACTATGGCATGTGGTACGGTGTGCAGACGTGCGTTTCTAATCTTCTGGCGTATGGAACTGTGTGCAGATGTGCGTATCTAATCCTCCCCTGTGTAGTACTTTGTGCAGACACACGTATCTAATCCTTCAGCGTGTGGAAGTGTGTGCAGATGCACATATCTAACCCTCGGTCGTGTGGTACTGTGTGCAGACGCACGTATCGAATCCTCCCCTGTGCGGTATTGCGTGAAGAGGTGCATATCTAATCCTACGGCGTGTGGAACTGTGTGTAGATGTGCGTATCTAATCCTCTGGCGTGTGGTACTGTCTGCAGACGCGCGTATCTAATCCCCCCATGTGTGGTACTGTGTGCTGAGACGCATATCTAATTCTCTGGCTTGTGGTACTGTTTGCAGACACACAAATCTAATTCTCCCCTGTGTGGAATTGTGTGAAGAGGCGCATATCTAATCCTACAGCGTGTGGAACTGTGTGTAGATGTGCGTATGTAATCCAACGGCATGTGGTACTGTGTGCAGACGTGTGTATCTAATCCTATGGCGTGTAAAACTGTGTGCAGACGCACGTATCTAATCCTATGGAGTGTGGAACTGTGTGTAGATGCGCGTATCTAATCCTATGGCATGTGGTACTATGTGCAGACGTGCTTATCTTATGCTGTGGTGTGTGGTACTGTGTGCAGACGCATGTATCTAATCCCCAGGCATGTGGTACTGTGTGCAGACGCATGTATCTAATCCCCCGGCGTGTGGTACTGTGTGCAGACGCATGTATCTAATCCCCCGGCGTGTGGTACTGTGTGCAGACGCATGTATCTAAGCCTTCGGCATGTGGAACCGTGTGCAGACGCACGTATCTAATCCTTCGGCATGTGGAACCGTGTGCAGACGCACGTATCTAATCTTTCAGTGTGTGGAACTGTGTGCAGAAGCGCGTATTTAATCCTCTGGTGAGTGGGACTGTGTGCAGACGCGTGTATCTAATCCTCTGGCATGTGATACTGTGTGCTGATCTGTGTATCTAATCCTCTGATGTGTGTATCTCAGTTTGGATATCAGTGTTGGATTGTGCATGTGGAGTGACCATGTGTATTGCAGTTGGAATATGAGTGAAAGTCTTGCAGGTTTGTATTGGCTAAGGGGGGGGGGGGCATTGTGTTTGGAATGCTGTATCTCAGCAACGGTACATCCGAGCAAGTTGGAGTCTCGTCTTAAACCTTCCCGGATACCTAAAGTATCTCTGTACCAAATTTGGTGGAGATCGGTCCAGTCGTTTGGTTTACAATAGAGAACAGACAGACAGACAGAAAGACAGAAATTCATTTTTATAATATAGAGATATATTGTATATGTGTGGGTGTGGCCACCAAGTGGTTGTGTTATGTGTTGCAGCCTATCAAGACTTTTCATAGTATGTCACATTAGTTTATTGAATCATCCGCATGAAATCTGAGCCCTTAAGACTTGGGTTACACATTGGGAAAATGTAGCAATTTACAGTATCTGAAATGTAAAATGTAATGTGTTTATGCTGCTGTCTTTTCCGCAACATTTTTTGGCTGCAGCTCGCTACGCAGGGCCTGAGCCTAAAGGGATTGTCCAGACTTATTAATGGATGATCCCTGCATACAGTATGATGCCCCATAGTGGCGCTTGCACAAAGTATCATACCCCATTATGTACCACCCATGAACAATTATTATTCAGACTCCAGAGTATAATAATTGGAGACCCAGGGGAGGATACAAACATAAAAACCACTCTTTCTTACCTCTCCTGGGCTCCGGCGCACTTCCTGCTGATGTTGGCCATCTTCAATGATGGACCAGACGTCACGTGAGCTGGCTTGCAACGCATAAGGACACAAGCCCAGCCCATGACATGTCTGTGATGACATCTAGTAAAGACCCCCCAAGAATAATGATAGCAGTGTTTGTGGGGTTTGTGGGCCCACGGTCTCACTTACCGATCGCAGCTCCTGCTCACGGGCAGTGCAGAAGAGGAAGCGGCAGGAGCCAGGCTCGGTAAGTAAATAGGGCCCATTACATGCTGGAACAATGGCAGGAACAACCTCCATCCGTGGTTCCCGCCATCTTGAAGAACTAAGTACAGATCTTCTGTGGATGTTGCTTACTCCAATCCATTTGTCTCTTCATGTCATCCGAGACAGACTGGATGATGCTGAGTTCAGGGTAATGGGTGGCCATATCCTCACTTCCAGGACTCCTCCTCCAAGTGGCAAAGGTCACACCAAATATTGATAGGATTTAGATACTTTTGCACAGTATTGAACATCTCTGGGTTTGGATGAGAAAAAACTAGACATATCTAAGCAGGGGTGAAACTACCTTTTTGCCCCCCCCCCCCCCGGAGGAGGGGGTGGAGTGGAGGGGGCGTGGCGGAACGAAGGGGGGCAGGGCAGAGTGAAGGGGGCATGGCGGAGCGGCGTTAGCAGGCAGAGAGCAGGCATGGAGAGGACCTGCTCTCTGCCTGAGCATGAGGGGAGGCCGCTGGAGCAGCGCTGCGTCCACAGGGCCTCCCCAATCCACCACTCGGTGACGAAGACGCTAAGCCAGTCCAGGACAGCTTGTCCTGGACTGGCTTAGGTAAGCAAAAATGCCGCCCTCCCCGGGGCCCTGGCATAGCGCCGCCTGAAGCGGTCGCTTCAGGTCGCCTCATGGGAGGTGCGGCGCTGTATCTAAGACTTGTAAGATGTGATAATATGGGGTCAGGCACTACTTTATGAGAGCCTCGTTATTATCTTACTTAGGGAACCATATGGAGACTTTGGAAATAGTTACATTGACTCGTTCTTTAGAGCATTCCAAAGACGGAACTAATATAAAAAGAAATACATGTGTAGAGTATATAACTCAGGCAAAATAGCTAAAAAAAGCCAAAAATCAGTAAAAACATAAGCAACCCCCCATATAAACAGCAGACATTTCAATGATCGGACTTCACATCGGCGCTCCTGGCCGTAAATAACACTGGGACACTTCCAGGCAAGGACTATTCTAATATTTGTAAGGAGAAAATATTGCTCTCCATAGGTGCTGAAGGCACTTAACCCTTCACCCCTTCCCCTCAGGGGCCAGAGAGGCTTCGTACAAGTTGGTTTTTCAGTAAATCCATTCTGCTTAGGGAGAGAGAGAGAAAAAATAATAATAATAGACTTGTACTAAGTGCTGTGTTATTATTGCTGAACGTCAAAAAACGAGACGTCGAAACTCACCGATAATGTAAAAAAGCATCTTAATGGTCAATAGACCGAGAGGGAGAAAAATCTGAGAATACGGATTAGAGAGCCAGCCATGAAAATTTAATATGTTTATCACAAAGCAGAACCCGTTAATTTACTATATTAATACATAGGAGAGAAATGTGGCTAGCGATCTTTTTGCTGCTAATGGTTTTCCCATAAATTTCCCTCCGTCCTCCCGTCCTCGGCTCATCGTCCTACTAAACAAAGACACTAAAGTGAATGAACTGAAGATGGAGGCACAATAGGTAAGACGGAAAGTTATTTTATATCCTGCAAAAAAAAATATACGATGGCTAAAAAAAAAAAAAGTCGCCTTCAGCTAATTACAGATCGAGCAACTAATTTCTTGCATCCAGGGGTCACGGAGGTCTTTAATTTAGATGCATATAAAGAGGGGGAATGGTGTCTAAAATTTCCAGTAATGCCATCTCCTTGAGATTACTGTATCTAAACCACAAAAAGTTTTGCATTTCCAGCATAATAGCCAACGCGAGGCATCCTGCCATATCATTTGGCATGGCGCGGGATCGTTACATAACTACGTAAATGAGATTGGCTCCGTGCACTCTGGTCTGTGTTATCTGCAGATCACGAGGGAGGTGAAGGCCGAAATTTACACCAGATTGAAGGGTTAAATGAAACCTTAGCTATAGGAGGGGACGTTACAGAGTCATTCGGCCCTTGACTTGACACCAGCGGCATAGCAATTCCATAACAATGCAATGTAATATAGTAACATAATAGATGAGGTTGGATGAAGACACCGGTCCATCAAGTCCAACGTTTAACCCGATAGTGTGGAGCCATCCATGTTTTGAGAACGTTGGTCATTCCAGTCACTGCGGACTTGTCACCCATGATTTTCCTATGCCATGTGGTTGATACAATTACCATATCCAGTAGTCTGACATCGGTTCTACACAGGAGCTCTCACAATAAAGACCATGCAAGAGAATATCAGGCAAGGAACAGGCGAAATACACAAGGATGACATCCAGATACTTACCACCAACTCTAAGTGTTCTCGTCTTCACTTCTCCATCCATCCCAGACCTCTAGACCGACTTCTCCCAACAACAATGTACAAATATATAAATGGACAGTACAGAAATCTTTCCAATGATCAGGGCTGTAACCCTGACAAGGGGCTTCCTCTACATGTACAAGGTTCTATCATGTTCATAGGCTGGACTTCTTTAGACCGAGAGTGGTGAGACTATGGAGCTCACCACCAGATGATATGGTGATGGAGGGTAGACGGCAAGAACCAAAGGTCCGTGACAGAAGAGGATCCGTGCATGCTAGCAATAGGACAAGACATAAAGCGGAATACCCAAAGAGGATTCTTTATTAAAATTGGTAGAACAGCACGACGCGTTTTGGGCCAAAATGGGCCCTTTCTCAAGTGCAGATTAACTGTTTATCTGCTGATTCTGTGGTTACTGATTTTGGCTTGTTTTCCTGGCTACCCGTTTTCTTACTAATTTGGCTTTGACTGAAAACTCCTGGACTCCACCTTGGTAAAGGACAGGTTTATCATGATATGGTGATGGCTGATAACTTATACAAGCTCAAGAAGGGTCTGAATGACTTTCTGCAAAGTAAGAATATCACAGGTGACAGGAACTAGAATTTTTTGGATAAGATATTGATCCAGGGATTTAGGCCGACTGTCATATTTGGAGTTGGGAAGGATTTTTTCCTGTGATGGGGTAATTGGGCCTCTGGATCAACTTGGTAAGTTTAATTATTGGATTTGATGGACCTGTGACTTTATCCAACTTTATCATCCAGACATTTTGTCCATTTGCTATATTTGGACTTGGAGAGGATTTTTTCCTCTGAAGGCGTCCACCACATCGGTTTCTTTGTCTTCCAGTTAAATGATGGACTTTATGTTTTTATCTATTGGATTTTCTATTGGTCTATCTATCTATCTATCTATCTATCTATCTATCTATCTATCTATCTCCTCTATCTATCTATCATCTATCTATCTATCTATCTATCTATCTATCTATCTATCTATCTATCTATCTATCTATCTATCTCTTATCTATGTATCTATCTATCTCCTATCTATCTATCATCTATCTATCTATCTATCTATCTATCTATCTATCTATCTCCTATATCTATTGGATTTTCTATTGGTCTATCTATCTATCTATCTATCTATCTATCTATCTATCTATCTATCTATCTCCTATATCTATCTATCTCCTATCTATCTATCTATCTATCTATCTATCTATATCCTATCTATCTATCTATCTATCTATCTATCTATCTATCTATATCCTATCTATCTATCTATCTATCTATCTATCTCCTATCTATCTATCTATCTATCTATCTATCTATCTATCTATCTATCTATCTATCTTTGAGCCTTGGACTCGTTCCTCATCTCCATGTGCCATTGTTCTTCCTTCACCAAGGCAGAAAACAATAAATTATCGAGCACTTAATCTTTTCCCTATGACTTTCTTACTTCAGCTCCCTAAACATTTGTAGACCTGTCAGAAGCAATTTCTTCCTTACAGAATACTCAGCTTGCCTTTGATCTTGAGCAGCGAGGGTTCTGTTCTTTGTAAATAAGGCACGCTGTATGGAAATAGCTGCCAGTAAGTGAGGAAGTCTCGGATCTGGCTCAATCTCAGGCGGCCTCATGGGAGACTATTTAACCGATCATTAGAGACACAACAAAAAGCCATTGTGGAATTCCGGCAATCCATGTATCCTCGGAGAGCCATCCCTCCAGTGCTCGATTATCTCTCCTCTGGATGCACAGCTCCGAGTTTTATTAACATTCTCAGATGTCTATAATGAAGTCTAATTGTATCCAATTGGTTATAGCGCAGGCCGTGCTTATACATAGAAGACGCAGCGAAGCTTCAAAGCTAAGTGTCTTGTATAATAATGCACAACACAATGTATTGGAGAGGCTTTCTAAAATATTACCATATGAGACGCTTTTAAAGGAACAGTCCACATGAAACTGATGCTGGGTTAGGCCTAATACTGAGGTGGGTGTGACTTCCTTCAATGGTGAGTTCCTATGCCATGTCTTGGTCCTCCAGGACCTGCACTAGGCATGGCAGGGTATGGGGTTTGCCTGGAGTCTTCCTTTTATAAGTTTCCTAATCACCTACAAGTTAAAGGGGTTGTCCACTTTGTATAACCTATTTTTGTTCTATTGGTTGTCTTCTAAACGTACCTGTGATGCCCAACTCAGTGATTTGCTGATCAGACATTTTCAAGCACTTCCTTTATGAGTTGGATACTAGAAAGTGTAGAAGATCCGGTAATGTGAAGTGAGGTGACTACTATATTTTTTAGGTTAGCATCCTCATGCATAGCTGTTTTAGATATATTGTAAGAAGCCCCTTGAGGCCATAGTGTGGAGAACAGGTGAGCCATAAGTGGTGATTGATCTGGCTGATGGAGAGATGGGGGAAGACCACATGTTGTTGCTGTGGAAGTAATGAATCATAGGTCAGTTATTATAATTTGGGCCTATGAGGAGCTGTGAAGGAGGTCACCTGCAGAGAGTAAGTGATTTCTGAAGTTTTGATAACAGGGCATGGAGCATGGGTGGAGAGTCCATGTGAAATATGGGCTTGTGTCCTCCAGAGCAAAATTTCAGGTCCTCAAAATTCCATAATAATTTTTAGAAATGAGTATCCAAATGGCTAATAAAATACAAAAATATGCCCCATAGCAAAAGTGAAGATGACTTTTCCTCTTCTAACTATGTATTTTCTACCACCACCATCATAGGAAGGGGACTTAGTAAACAGGGGCAAAACTCTCAGGATTCATTTTAGGTTCAGGACCAAGCTTTGTTTCAGGAGCAACATACACTATGTCTTATAGATAGGTTCCTAGGAGCCCTGACAGTGCTCTACACTATGTTTTATAGATAGGTTCCTAGGAGCCCTGACAGTGCTCTACACTATGTTTTATAGATAGGTTCCTAGGAGCCCTGACAGTGTCATACACTATGTTTTATAGACCAGTTCCTAGGAGCCCTGACAGTGTTATACACTATGTTTTATAGATAGGTTCCTAGGAGCCCTGACAGTGTTCTACACTATGTATTATAGATAGGTTCCTAGGAGCCCTGACAGTATTCTACACTATGTATTATAGATAGATTCCTAGGAGCCCTGACATTGTTATACGCTATGTTTTATAGATAGGTTCCTAGGAGCCCTGACAGTGTTATACACTATGTTTTATAGATAGGTTCCTAGGAGCCCTGACAGTGTCATACACTATGTTTTATAGATAGGTTCCTAGGAGCCCTGACAGTGTCATACACTATGTTTTATAGATAGATTCCTAGGAGCCCTGACATTGTTATACGCTATGTTTTATAGATAGGTTCCTAGGAGCCCTGACAGTGTTATACACTATGTTTTATAGATAGATTCCTAGGAGCCCTGACATTGTTATACACTATGTTTTATAGATAGGTTCCTAGGAGCCCTGACAGTGTCATACACTATGTATTATAGATAGGTTCCTAGGAGCCCTGACAGTGTTATACACTATGTTTTATAGATAGGTTCCTAGGAGCCCTGACAGTGTCATACACTATGTATTATAGATAGGTTCCTAGGGGCCCTGACAGTGTTATACACTATGTTTTATAGATAGGTTCCTAGGAGCCCTGACAGTGTTATATACTATGTGTTATAGATAGGTTCCTAGGAGCCCTGACAGTGTTATATACTATGTTTTATAGATAGGTTCCTAGGAGCCCTGACAGTATTCTACTCTTTATTGGATGAGCAAAAAAACCCAAACTTAAATAATGGAGATTTTTTTGTCAGTTTAACGCAGTGTTTTGCTGTTAGAACAGCAGTTTGTACGTATTTAACTAAAAAAATGTAAACTCTTACCTAAAAGGTAACAGAATTAACTTTCTGATTTAAAACTATGTTAAACACATGTCTCTTCTGTATTTATACTGTGCAATACATGTGGTGGCGGTCATTTTATTTTGTTCAAGACTAATCACTATTTATTCGGTTTCGGTGAAAACTGAACCATTTGGAATATCAATCCGTTTGCACATCTACAGAGCTTAGTATTTCTGTTCCCCTCCATGGTGGTTGCGGTAGCCTTTCCTACTGTCCTAAATCCATTGTATCTAAGGAAAGGGAGATTCCCAGGACAGTAACTCCAGTGAGTGTACATTTCTCTCCTAGGACCAAGCACTATAGGGGCCCGATGGATATATATTGGGACACTAGTATACATAGTACATGATGCTTGGGGGCTCTGCTATACATTTAGAAGTTATGCCTCTACACACCACTGCTTTGGTTCTTCTCTGCGAGAATTGTGGCCATCATGAAATGGGCTCTTCTTTACACAGGTCTCACTGGAGCCACCTTGGTACTTGCACCTTGCCCTCGTCACATGACACCGTAACTTATTTCTTGCATTCAAGTTATATACAATGAATCCAAACTTCTAAATTAGGGATGGGGTAATGGTGTGAATCCTGACAGTGACCTCCGCTGGGGCTCAGCAAACTACACAATGGACAAAAAAGCAGAGAGGACTGGGAATACTAAGAAATAATTATGTGACAGCCCTAAAGGCAAATCAGAGGCGTCTAATGAACTCAGCAAAGGGGTTAATACCAGTCATTGACAAATAACACTGCGAATCCCTGATATCAAACATCCCCAGCCTCCTGATACACAAACCATAGCCCCCAGGTAATTGCCGGGAGGTCACAGGGGCTCCGCTCGTTCTCCTGGGCCTGACAGGTAATTAACCATTTATTTTATTCTCTCTCCTAAGATATTTTCTTACATTAATTAAGTCACAGATCGAGACTCTTGGTTTTCATCACATGATTGTGGGTAACCAGCAGAGTGTTTATACTTTTAGACCCCCATCTTTTTCATTTTTAGTATTTTGTCTATTACGAGGGAGGTTCCTCTATTAGTCATCACCTCATTCATTTCAATGGACACAGTGTCATTCTTCTTTTACCCTGTGGAGGCGCTGCTGAAAGAATCACTGACTGCCAGCCTCTCTTGCAAAACACCTTAGTAGCAACGCATTAGGTTTATAAGAAAATACTTGTCCAAAGCAGACAACTCCTTAAATGGAGTCTTATTTTACTTACTACTTGTGGGTTTTTTATGATGTTGTACCTGGGAGTTCCAGGCTAGTTCCAATCCCATCTCATGTGATAAGAACCAGCATCTGGTCTCAAGGTGACTCCACCACCTCTCCAATTTTCAGAGGTAGTTTGCTATGAGGTCCAACAGACCATAACAAAACCAGCCCTCCTAGTACAAGTAACTATCTCTGAAAACAGGAGAGGAGGTGGAGCACCCCGAGGGTCTGATGCTGGTTCTGATTGCATGACCTGGGGTCGGAACCAACCTAAAATATACTGGGAGAGTTCAGTTCTGAAGTTTCCAGAATTATGAATATTTTCCACCTGCTGATACCCATTGCTGCCAGTAACTTTTGGCGGTGACTTATCTCCCATGAGAGCCAAAGGATCAGATATGTTGCAATCCAACACACTGAAGTCTTCCTGACATCTGCTCAAGGGGGAGAATCAGGGCACCCCTCTATACATTAGACAGTTTCTTCAAAATTGCTGGATCTGGCCAACATTCATCTAATGTGGATGGTCACTTTAGGAGGACCTTTTCAGTGGAGTCCGATAGTCTACAGATTTCTTAGTGGTGCATATTATAACAGTACAATTTGGTTCTTAGAGCTGGAGCCAATGTATGGCAAGTATGGGCTCCTGGACACAGAAAGGGGCCCCATTGCAAATACGATTCCAATATGGTTAATGTTTTGCAACGAAGGATGGACATGCCTGGTCTACTCCACCACGCTCTTCCCATGACTCTTGAGCCATTTCTCAGGACAAAGGAATCCTGTACAAGTTCTTGCAATCCAATAGTACCCAGGACTGGACCCCTACTCTCCAAGACCCCTTAGTGGCTGAATGAGATCTCCCTATGTTCTATATGAACTTTCGTGAATGCTTAAACCTCAGTAAGATCTAAGGGAGTGTTTGTAATCTTGCAAATAACCATCTCAAGAATGAACTTATTGACTTTTAGGAATTACAAGCAGTGGATTATAATCATTCCCTCCTCATCACTAGTGTTATATAACCCGTCCTACATAGATCTTTAGGATAACTTAATAACTTAACTATAACCAATAACTGTGAACTAGCTATCTGATATAGCAATAATGCTGCTCTTCTGTATAGACCACATGTCATTGATATCCTCGGACACCTCAAAAGCCAAGTCTGTGTACATAAGAATCCTCCCTTGTGGGCCCATTAAGTAAATGAGTATGTCTTATAGGCCCAGGAACAACTTATGATCTATAACATCATTAAGGTTTGCATTTAGGTCAATGAAGTTACGTGACATTATACAGTATCTCACAGACGTCAGTACACCCTTCACATCTTTGTAATGATTTCATTAGATACTTTCATGGGAGAACACTGAAGATCTGACACTCTGATATAGTGTAAATTAGTCAGTGTACAGTTTGTATAACAGGGTACATTAGGTGGGCCATCAAAATCACTGAACACACAGCCAATAATGTCTAAACCCAGGATAAAGATGGCCATGATGTCTTAAAGTTGGTGTTATCGCTCTCACACTCTCCCATATTGGCCACTGAGAGTTCAACATAGCACCTTATGGGAAAGAACTCTTGGAGGATCTGAAAAAAGAGAATTGTTGATCTACATAAAGATGGTTGAGGCTAAAAGAAGATCGCCATCACCCTGATACTGAGACGTCAAGACCTTACAGCGGTTTAGCAAGACAGGTTGCTCTTTGAACAGGCCTTGCCATGGTCGACCAGAGAAGTTCAGTGCCTGGGCTCAGCCTAATAGCCAGAGGTTGCGTCAGACGTTACAGGGTTGGGGGTCAGCCTGTCAGGGCTCAAACCATACAATGCCGCACATTGCACAAAATTAGTCTGTGTGGTTGTCGTGCCAGAAGGAAACTTCTTCTAAAGATGATGCATAAGAAAGCTGAAGACTAAGGACAAGGATTACTGGGACCATATCCTGTAGTCTGAGGAGACCAACATAAACTTATTGAGTTCAGATCGTGTATGGCAGTAACTAGGCGAGGCGTACAAAGACAAGTGTGTCCTGCCTACAGTCAGGCATGGTGGAGGAACACGATGGTTTGGGGCTGCACGAGTGCTGCTGGCTGTGGGGAGCTATAGTTCATTGAGGGAACGATGAATGCCAACATGTAGTGTGGGAAGAATATGCAAATCTGCCTTCCATCTCTCCCTAAGGACTGACAATATCCCCTGAACCCTGTCTAAGCCTCTCACCTCTACCAGGTTATAGTTCTCTCTACATCGGGCTGAAGAGATGCAAGTACATCGAAACAGCTGTCCTCGATTGAGAGACTATACCTGGTAATAATCCCAGCGTCATTGCAAAACAAAGGCCTCTTGGAAGGTCGGGCATGATGCAAAAGGGAGCAGCCTTTATTGGGTTGGTTCACTGAAATCCGGTCTTCCTAACTACATCAGGGAAGACAGGCTTGCACATTCCAGTGAGCGCCCTCTATTGGTTTGCAATACTGAGGCAGCAACTGACTTCTTAATTACATCATGGAAGGCAGATTTGCATATTCTTCCCATAGTTCCTTGCAAAGTGGAGTGCTAAAGGCTTAATAAGTCTCCACACACCTATATGGCGGTCTCTCCCTAAGGAGTGACAATATCCCCTGAACATGTAGTGTGACATACTGAAGCAGACCATGATCCCCTCCATTCTGGGCCACAGGGCGGTATTACAACATGATAACCACCCCAAACACCTCCAAGACGACCATTGCATGGCTAAAGAAACTAACGATAAAGGTTCTGGATTGGCCAAACGTGTCGCCAGATCTAAACCCTATTGAGCACCTGGTGGGTATCCTCAAGCGGGAGGTGGAGGAGCGCAAGGTCTCTAATATCTATCAGGTCCGTGATGTCATCATGGAGGAGGGGAAGAGGATTCCAGTGACCACCTGTTACGCTCCAGTGAACTCCATGCCCAAGAGGGTTAAGGCAGTGCTGGAAATTTTTTACTTTGTATTGCCACACAAAATATTCACACTTGGGCCACAATCTGTCCATTTTCACTTAGAGGTGTACTCACTTTTGTTGCCAGGAGTTTAGACATTAATGGCTGTGTGTTGTGTGATGTGATATTACCCTGTTATACAAGCCATACACTGAATATTGTATCAAATATATAAGGAAATTATTACAAAAATGTGAGGGGTGTACTGACGTCTGTGAGATACTGTAAGTATGCTTTAATACCAGCATACAGCATGCTCGCATTGTCATAATGTTCCCGATTTCTCCAGAATAATAAACCAGATTTGAAGGTGGATCTTGCTGGGCCGTCTGTTCTATGACTGTATAAGTCTTCTAACATGGTGTCCTATCAGTTTTCCTGGTGCTAATAGCTTCATTATGGCTGCAGCACATTTTACATTTCTCTCTGTGGCAGGGGGTGTGTACAGTACAGAGCAGTCTGCTACTGGTTTCTTTACAGGTAATTCTGCCAGGAGTAACTGTAAAACAGCCAAAAGTAGCTGTCATAAACGCAAGTGACAATAATATAGGAGATGTAACTAATAAGATCCCTGAAACAGAAAAAGAGAAATCAGAGCAGAATAAGAAAAGCTGCTTATACTGTCTATGACTAACATCCCATCAGAGATAACAGAAGCAGCTAGTCAGAAGTAGATAGAATCTCTCACTAACTATGTCCGCTCTGAGCAGGAAACTACTAAGCTGTCAGAAAAGTTAGTGACAATTTCAAGGTACCTTTCTGACTGTACATTCAAACCCAATGTCCCAACAGCATGCTAGAGAGTTGGAGGAACAGAGCAGATTGATATATAGTTTTATAGGATAAGATTCAGTAAACGTATTGTTTGAAATCGCTAATATAATAGGTATAAAAGGTGGAGACTCAGAGACGGTGTAAAAAACACAAAAACACAAAAACAACTCACCTTCCCTTACCTCCTTGGTAAAGTCATGCCCTCTGGGGTCTTTGTTCAGGCCTATGATTGGTCCTCAGCAACCACAGGTGCACTCTGAGCGTCTTGATGTCATGACGCTTGGTGTATCTATGTCACCATAGTGGCCCAATCACAGACCTCAGGGATGACCCTGAGCGCATGACACCATCAGCAGAGCACTGGCCCAACAAGGAGGCCCAAAATATATGAGGAAGGTGAGTATGAATGTTTTTTTTTTGTTGTTGTTTTTTTTTTTACTCCTCCCCTGGGTCTCCACCTACTATAGTCTGGAGTTTTAAGAGATCCCAGAGTATAACAATTTATCACAATGTTTGTCACAGTGGCAATTTGGTATGTTCAGGATAAACCCAGCTCATGACAAAGAGGTTCGTCCATCTTTATCTTCTGGTCATTTCGGGAGAGTTGACAAGTATACCTTCAGACCAGGGTTTTTTAGTTTTTGTGTTTATTTTCATCAACTATTTGTAATCTGGTATTTAACTGGCCATAAATATTATAGAAAGCCCTAGCTGCCCAGATATCTAACCAATGCGAAATATCCAAGTACCTTGTGCCCATCTTCATAAGTGGGCATGCATCGTGGTTCTTCCCACAAGAGTGGCTTGACTTTTAAGAAATTTATAGGAATCTTTTATCCTTCTCCTGTCTGTTCGTCCACTCTTGGCAAAATTTACAACAAAAAAATACAGCTTTTCTGCAACTTGGGCCTCAGCCTCGATGGGATATTTTATCTCCATTTCCCACCTGTGACATTTATGGCGTATCCACAGGATCTGGCCTAAATATTCTACGATTGTGGGTCCAAACTCTCGTTGTAGGGAGTGTAGAGAGGACTCTCTCCATCCACTTCTATGGTAGTTCTGAGAATAGCCTACCCCGGAGGTTGGAATATTCTTAGGGGTCCCATAGAGAGTTGCGCATGCGCGGCCGCTTCTCTACTCACTCTATCTGCAACACCTGGGCGGAGACTTATATCACTGCTCTGTATAGGACGTCCCCCTATTCTAAAGATGGAATTTTTATGCAAACCCGATAAGGATAACAATTAAAGTAGAAAAATAGGTGGCATCATACAAGTGGGCATCCTACATTTTGATATCTGGATCTGGTGACGACGATACATTCCTTTCCTCGGGTAGACATACATCTAATAAGCCGCACTTTCTCTTTAAGGAAATGGGTTTTTTTTTTTTTTTTACGGCCTCCCTTCAGTAGAGGAAAACTGTGATGAGCCATTATCCCTCAACCTTTTGTCTGTGAATTCAGACAATGGGGCACCATTAACATGCCCAAAGAAAGGGCTGCGTACATAAACCTCGCCACACATATTGGTTTTGACAGGTGCCAATGTCTAACAGCTGCTATTGCACTTAATCCAAGTGTATTACATGAATCTCTGGCCATCGGTATAATAATGATAAGCAATTATCCGCAAGTAAAGTAAATTATTTCATAAATAATACAGTAATAAGACATTACAACCCAGCGAGAGTCTGTGCGGCTGCAAAAGAGGAACAAAAATCCTCAAAGATGCAAAAAGCAAAACAACATCAAAACAATAAAAGAAAAAAAATCTCAACTTCAAAAAGTCAAGCGAAGGAAAAACAAGGCTCTCCCGGCAAATTGGACCGGCGGCGTCACGTGACCCAATTTGCGATAAGTAACATTGTTAAGGAGGTTTTACTGTCAGACATGGGGCTGTAAAATTATTCTGCTAATTAATATTTAAGTATCACCAGATAAAGAAATTGCGCTCCATCGATTTTCCGTTTCTTATCGTGTTCCGCCAGATATTCGGCTAAGAGCTGACATTTGGCATTAAGAGATCGGACGGAGTAAACAGTATTATTAGCTTGCATAATGCAATTATTTATGTCGTCCTCGAGGCAATTGTGTTCATAGGGATTAAATAGATCAAATATCTAATATTTCATGGTTAAAGGGGATGAATGGGATTGGAAAAAATAGGGTTTTCACCCGGAAACAGCGCCACTCTTGTCTAATGGCGGTGTCTGGTATTGCAGCTCAGTCTCATTCAAGTTACTTGTGAACTTGAAATTTAAAGGGGAAATAATAAAGGTTCCCCTGCTCTGGATAGACACCTCAATCCTGTAGTTTCCTGTGCAGAGGGCGGCTGGGGACGCTCATAGCTGGCATAGATTTTCGGCATCAGTTACACAATAGTTCGCATGTAAATGATCATAAATCTGGCAAGTCATAAAAGTGGCAAGGGCAGTGAAAAAAGAAAAGGTCACATTTTTTTGCGCAGAAAACTGGCATACGAGACATAATAAATGTGTCCCATAGAAGAATGTTTTCTAGACATGCTCTGTGCAGGGATGGGGAGTAGATAAGCCTGCCTGTGATGTAAATGAGGTGACTGTTGCAAAGAAAACTACAGAATTGACAAGTGTCAGTCTATTATTAGGCTTAGTGGTCAGAGCGAAAATTGCCGGATTTAGTATTTATTTTTTCACTATAGGTAGTGACATGGAAAATTTGCTCAGATCTTTACTCTTCCTAATTTTTCAGCTTCTATAACTGACTGTCCTCTTGCTACGTAATGCCGTGTATCTATTTCCAGTATTATTCACTTATGGTAACTTGGCCTGTTTTTATTGTTCTGGATGATCGTGTATGTGAGTATACAATGTCCATGCAGACCCTCATTTGCATTAGTCCCTTGTATAGCGCCGCAGCAGCTGCAGAACCTCTTGAACGTCTCCCTCGAAAGCTCCGAGGACTGGGTAAAGCCTTATTTTCCTCTGGTCCTGGCTCCTGGCGGCTGATTCTTGGGACCAGTCAGAAAGCTGTCAGGCTGGCGATAATTTCCTCCCATCCGATGGCAAAATCAACGTTTAAGTGAGACTAATGGAGTCTGTCTCAGGTTACCTCATCACCATGGCGGAGTGTTACTTTCCAGCGCAATTTCTAATTGTTGTCTCCCGGTTAAGTCGACATTGTACACAGTGTCAGGAGAGCAGCGCGGCAGACTCATTTCTTCTTAATAATTGCATCTAAGCATTAATCTACTTAGCAAGACGGCCCCGGAGTCGTGCGCTCGGGCTGCGCGCTGACACTGGGACACTCAATCTTGCCGGGTGAATCAGTTCGGGTTGAATGGCTTTTGTCAGGATGTTAAGTTGCAATCCCCTTGTGAGGTACATTAGATGTGTTCAAGGTTTGAACCCTGTCATCCCCGCTCCCACATGGTCTCATTTATTAGAAGAGTTTGCTAAAATCAGCCATGGGGAAAGGCAAAAATCTCAGTGACAAACTTAATGTATAACAGGTTTCTTTGTCTTCTCGTATTTGGAGGTATCCGGGCGTCATAGACATATTATGGGTGACACCTGAGCGGCAGCAATAAATAGGAATTAGGGTTGAGCAATTGAGTTCAGAAAAGATTGGATCCTGATAGGCGATCCAGCAAATTTCACGATCGGGATCGGCTGGAAAATTATCGGAAATCGGATTTTAAAATCTCAAGATCGGCTCAACCCGAAAAGTGACATTTCCCATAGAGAAGCATTGACTAGGGTTGAGCAATGGGGTTCGGTAAAGATCAGATCCCGATGTGTGATCGAGCAAATTTCACGATCACGATCGGCTGGAAAATGATCGGAAATCGGATTTTAAAATTGATCCTGATTGGCCCAACCCTAATAAGGAATATAATGGTTATCACCTTGGATTGTGACGGTGTAGATAGAAGAGAAGGGACCCCATAGCAAAGATCAAAATGGGGTCTCCAACTATGGTGCCGGGTTTGGTCCACTTCTCCAGAAAGCCCTGCACAAGGCAGATAGGACCAGCCCGGACTGGCCACATGGCTTTCCTCAATGTCTTTGAACCCTTGACATTTTAGGTCTTAAGTAGAGATAGGCGAAGCTCTCAGGATTAGATTGGGGTTCTGGTGGCTCTGGTTCCTTAATCATTTTGAGTCCAGATAGCACCAGAAGTGAAATTGTTATACCTGGGGTCTCTTCAGAGTATACTCACCTTCCCTCACTTCACCTAGTTTGTCCGAGACAAAACCCCAATTGTTTGGTTTCACTAAAAACCAAACAATTTGGAATATTTGGGTCAACCCGACTCGGAACAAATCAATTTGCCCATCTCTAATTTTAAGTCATGGATTTCTGGCTTTCTTCCCAAAAACAATCCTGATCCTGTTCAAGGGTTGTCTATGGTATTGCAGCTCAACCCTATTCAATTCTGTGGAGCTGCAATACCAAATACAACCCATGAACAGAAGTGGAGCTGCTTTAGTTTTATTTGGATTTCACCAATATTCTGCAACTTTGAGATTTATCGGATTGGGAATCCATCTCAAAATAAACTTCTATTTAATGTGTGAAGATAGATCCCTTTTTGAATGGAAAAATGGATTTATGTGCGCACTTCTGCTCCGTTCATAGTCTGTGGGACTGGTGGAGATAGCCGGGCACTGCGTATATCCTATACGCTATGTGTGTGTGTGTGCTATGTGTGTGCGGCGGAATAGCCTTAAAGAGGACCTTTCATGGGTTTGGGCACAGGCAGTTTTATATACCTGTTAGATATAGAAAGAATTCTTTCTATATCTAACAAGTCTGCACAGACCGGGAAAGTCCATCGGCATCCGTGCACTCTGACTAAGGAGGATTTATACATTCATTGGAGCGGTAGGGTGAGCCAAAATATATTTTTTATCTTGGAATTCAGTTTTATATACCACTGGAAAGCCGACAGTGTGCTGAATTCATTACATATTTGATATCGCCGCATCCGTAATAACCTGAACAATAAAATCAAAACATTATTTAACCCAAACTGCGAACGTCATAAGAAAAAACTTAGAAAACCGCACAAAATAATGATTATTCACCACCTTTCCCTTACAAAATGTTCAATAAAAGGTAATGAAATTGTCAGATGAAAACCAAAATGGTACCAATAAAAAGCAGAGGTCATCCCGCAAAAAATAAGCCCTCAACCGGCTCTGTCTACCAAAAAATAAAAAACGTTATGCCTTTCAGAGGATGGCGATGCAAAAATAATAGATTTTTTCCCCTAAATTGAATTTTATTTTAACACATTAAAAAATAATATAAATGAGGTATCGCCGTAACCGTACCGACCCGCAGAATAAAGGTAACATGTTACTTATGCTGCACGCTGCATGGGAAAAAAAATAAATGCTAAAAAGCAATGCCAGAATTGATGTTTCCTTTTACATCCCACCCAGAAAGAGTTAATAAAATGTAGTCAATAAGTTACAGGCACCCCAAAATGGTGGCATTGAAAAGTACATCTAATACCGCAAACACCAAGCCCTCATATGGCCACATTGCCAGAAAATAAAAATATAGCTTGTACAATGTGAACACAAAACCCCAAAAGTCGCCAAATTATTAGGACATAAGTGGCTGCGACTAGAAGGAAATGTGTAAGCTGTGTGAGTGTTTTCAGGGGACCCCCCATATTTAGAGCTTATGAGAGATAATACACCAGCGCTGATCCCCCAGAATGCCCCTCTTCCCCGTCCGTGTCATAGGAGCTAGTGGGAAAATAGATTGGGATTTGGTGTACCCAATTTACTCTGCACAGCTTACATATTCACTTTGGGGTTACTAATGCTCACCACATCACTTGATAAATTCTTTGAGGGGTGCGGTTTTCAAAACGGGGTCACTTTCTAGAGGTTTCCACTGTTTTGACACCTCAAGGGCTTTGTAAATGCGACATGGTTCCTGAAACTGATCACAGCCAGATCTGCCCTCTAAAAGCTCTTTGGCGCGCCTTCCCTTCTGCGTCTCGCTGTGCGTCCATATATTAGTTTACACCCACAAGTGGGGTACTATGGTAGTCCGGAGAACTTGCATAACAAATTTTGGGATGCGTTTTCTCCTTTAACCCCTTGTGAATGTGCAAATTCTAGGCCTAAATGAAAATATTAGTAAAATAAAATCAAATTTGAAAATTTCACCTCCATTTTGTCTTAATTCCTGTTAAGCACTTATAGGGTTGAAATACTAGGTATATGTTGTTTTGGCTTATTTAAGGGGTGCAGTTTTGAAAATGGGCTGATTTATGGGGGTTTCTAATACAAGGGTCTTTCAAAACCCCTTCATTGTTGAATATATAAAACTATATATATATATATAAACTATATATATATATAAACTATATAAACTATATATATATATAAACTATATATATATATATATATATATATATATATATATATAAACTTTCACTTTCACTTATAAACCTTTTAATGTCCGTAAAAAATAAAAGGGTGACTAAAGTTTGATGCCGACATAAAGCAGAGATCTGGGACATGAGATTTAGGATATAATTTTGGCGGTCTGACTATCTGTATGCAATGCACATCATTTCAAACTTTATAAAATGCATAGTTTTCAAAATTTCCACCAAATTTCCTATTTTTTCATAATTAAACACAAAACATATCAACCAAAATTTACTACTAACATGAAGTACAATGTGTTATGAAAAAACAATCATAAAATCACTTTGGTAAGTTAAAGCGTTCCAAAGTTATTTCCACATAAAGTGACACATGTCCGTTTTGAAAAATCGAGCTTGGTCAGGAAGTCAAAAAGTGCCATCGGCGGGAAGGGGTTAAATATATAGGAAGGAATGGGGAGATACCTCTTTACTTCATATACAAATGTCCATACCATCTCGGTCTGCAAGGACTATTAAAGGGAATGGGACGAGCAGTACCAGGACATTTCAATACCAGCAAAGACCAAACCCTGGACTCTGGAGGGGTCTGAGTGCTGAGTAGGACACATCGGTAGCTTCATAACCAGCTGGTGAACAGCGACATCCATGAAGAGGAGGCGGACACAATTGCAGTAGGATAAGCTCTGTGTGAGGAGAGGGAGGCTCCCCTTATACAGGCAAGGCGACCAAAGACCATAAGTGATAAATGTCTATTGATCGATCATTCTTCCAAGTGGTTCTTCATTCTAAGTCACCAGAAACTGAAACCTCTGACTGGGTGTCCGTTACCCGGTTTGTGCTTGTACTTCTTACTTATTGAACATGTTCAGTAACATTGTCAGTAACCGCGGCATCATCCTCTTGCCTATGGCGTAGTGAGCAGTCATATATGATACATAGCCGCCAGCCCCTAGGCAGGATCTGTAGCTCTCGTCCAGGTCACTCGGTGCTGTTGATAAACAAACATCTTATTTTGTGGTTGCATGCATTATTATAGCTGACAAACATGCCGCCATGTATCTACAGCGAGTACAGCCTCAGCCGTCCGCAGGGTTGGTTCTAACCAGTTAGCTACTTGAACAATATCTGTGTAAAATATCAACCCGCTGACAGCCATAATTACTGGGTTTGTATAACACAGAGGGTACATTACGCTCCCCTATGAATTTTGAGATGACAGGTTGTCTTCATTTAGCCTGTGGTTTGTTTAGGAGGTCTTGCCCTGGTGAATTGGTTGCACACAGCATGACAATCACAGGCGCTGTACTGCAAGGGGTGACGCTGATCGCGCTGGGCCTTAACCACAGAGATCTGATACATTTAGTGGTTGCTTTCTCTCTCCTTCTTCCTCAGCTCCCCTTGGTCTAAGGTTTCTTTAAAAAAAAAAAAAAAAATCTATCGTTTTACATATAGAAACTGTTTCTGCCATGTTTGGCGGCCCTTAGCACCACGTATATGGGTTATTTATTGTACAATTTATATAGAAAGGTTGTAGTCACTTTTGCATACTAAAGCACATGCCCGATACATAGAAACATTGCAGACCCATGGCGATGCCCTCAGTGCACCAAACAGATATAGAAGAGAAAAACACTGCAAAAAGTCAATGAAAAATACTCCCGAAACCAAAAAATGTGATGATATCTGCGGCTTCTTTTAGCCTCAGACCTGCTGGTAAGTCCTGGGTCTCCCTCACATCATCCTCGCGTCAACAGCAACTTGACAAGGACTCCTGGGAGCCAAAGCGTTGCTGTTATGGCTGAGGCCTAGTTATAGGTTTGTGCACCTTTGTGCACCTTCCATATTACTGATCAGTACAAGGACTTTACTAGGGTACACAATGCAGACAACGTCATGTCTTAACGAAGGTCTGGCCATTCCCAGAGATCAGGGGTCCCCAATGGCCACATAGCAACCAGCAGCAGAATGTCCGAATGTCCTCTGTCATTCAGGCAACACAGTCCGTTACTGTGGTGGGGCCCCCGAGTCTATGGCTCCCTGCCCCACTGTGTTTTTTTCATATAGTACAGGCCACTATAAGCCTGTGGCCTATGAGGGAGAGGATTGTTCAGGCCTACACTGCAACACAGAAAGTGGCAGGGGCAGGAGTGAGGTGAGGGTACATTATAGTATGTGTGGGGTCAGTGAGGCAGAATTATACTGTGTGGGGTTCACTAAGGAGGCTTTATACTGTGTGTGGGGGCCCAACGAGGGGCATTAGAGTGTGTGGGGGGCCACTGACAGAGTATTATACTATGGTAGTCATTAATAGTGCATGATACTGTGTGAGGAGCCATTGAGGGAACATTATACTCTGCGGGGGTCATTGTTGAAGAATTATACTGTGTGAGAGGGCATGAAGGGACAGTACACTATGTGGGGAAGCACTATGGTGGTATTATACTATGTGGGGGAGCAGTGGACATTATACAGTGTGTGGAGGCACTAAGGGTGCAGTATATTATGTGGGTGAGCACTAAGGTGGCATTATACTGTGTGTGTGGGCACTAAGGGTGCATTTTATTATGTGGGGGCACCATGGGTGTAGCATACTATGTGTAGGGACACTAAAGGTGCAGTATACTATGTGGGTGAGCACTAAGAGGGCTTTATACTAAGTGTGGCGGCACTAAGGGGGCAGTTTTAGGGGGCCACAACTTTACTAAATCTGCCACTGGGTATGAACAGTGTGTAGGGCCATACCCCCTTGTTAAGGGCAATAGTAACAATTATTTTCATTTTATTCATATTTTTCTAGGAGGAATAACAAAGGAGCGGCACAACATAAATATTACAGTAAATGGGAATACAAGTATTTAATAAAGCAGACGTGTCTGCAGAGCGGAATATGGGGCTTTGTGAATTATCTCGGCCATAATAAGGAGTATTGCAGGCTGAGGAGCGTTTCCCGGCTTTCTCCACATGTCCTGTATACGCTTTATGACCACTGTACATTGACAGGATTATCTAGGTCTGGTTTTTCGCTCACATCCAATCCTGATACATATCCACTTACAGTATAATCCATTATTCATCGGGTAATCCGAGAGGATAATATTCTTTTTTAGGTTCAATTAGCAGAAACACCGATCCTGTCAAGTGCCTGACAGCCGTCATATTCCTCCAGTCTACGACTGCATTGTGCCATGCGGATATAAGGGAGGGGGAGGAGGACTCCCTCATGAATATTTTTATTACCTTATTCCCCAGGGTTCGTGTTTCTTGGGTTGGACATCAGAAATGGAAATAATGCCCCATGTAAAATACTAGTAATATGTATTCAATATGAGAAATCCAAAATAGAAAACTGTCTGATAACCACTCTGGAACACTCAGGTGCTGACTTCACTGCAGCTGCATCTCCTTCCTTCACCTCCTCCATCTTTATCATTTACAGTTTTACACTAGTTGGATTTTTTGTTGTCTGAGCAGGTTTATTATCTTGAATACTTGTCTTTTCTCGTTCTGCTTTCTCTAATGGTTCATGTTCACCTTCCATGCCAACTCACTGGGTGGGCTCATCCTGATGATGTAAAAATTGAACCAATAGGATTTATTTCGCTGCGTCTCCCTCCTCCCTCTCGCAGCACAAATCTGAAATGCTGAGATATTGCAGCTGCATCTCCTTTCTCCAACTCTTCCTCGTTTATCATTTAAGGTTTTACACTAGATGGATTTTTTGGAAGACTGAGGTGAATTGTTATCAGAGGTAGATTATCTAGCTTTTATTTTTGTCTCCTACGTTCTGTACAAATTCTTTCAAACCATAATGACTTCTGGTGGATATTATTTTGTTAGAACCTGGGCCCAACGGAGAATCCTCTGGTATATATAGTCCAACAGTGTTCTGATATCATGTAAGAGGCATTATGTAGGGTTACTTGAGGAGACATCAAATTATGTAGGGGGATACTTTCTAAGGTTAGGTTCACATCTAGGGGGTACCCAAAAGACGGAGATCCAGACCCCTAAGACAATGGTTACCCACGGACACCGGCATGGAGAATATCCACGGCAGGTTCTGGGGCCGAGTCTCCAATGGAACTTAGCCTTACCCTGTTTCTCTCTTTCATTTCTCACAGTACTATGAGTCACTGACATATTGCAGCTGCATCTCCCTCCTCCACCTGCTTCTTGTTTACTATTTACTGGTTTACAGATGGATTTTTGGTGAGTGAGAAGGTTTGTAAACATTCTCAGATATGTAGCAGACAAAGAAAGGAGAACTACAGGCTACTGGAAGGTGTGGAAGATGTAATTTTCTACAATATGAAATACTTTACAGTTACACACACACATATACCTGTACTATTGATTTTTAAATTCATAACAACAGGAATGCTTCAAGAACACATAGAATTAGAGATGGGTGCACCTCTGTAGAATCATTTTGGGTTCAGATGATTCAACCCAAAGATTTTTTTTTAGGTCAAACTAGAAGTGAAATTATTAAACTCTGGGGACTCTTTAGAACTCTTCTGTCCTCCTGGAGGATGTCATCCATTCTGGGAGTCACCACTGGGTCTTATTTTTGGGCCTCATTGTAGTCACATGGAGTGTACTGAAGCATACCTCTCAACCGTCACGATTTCCGCGGGACATTCACGAATTCGGTGTCCTGTCCCGCGGTCTCAGTCGGCGGGAGGTATGTCCCAATTTCAACTCATCTGCGTCCGGAGGATGCCGATGAGTTGAACATATAAGCGAGTAAAGCAGGAGCTGTCACAGCTCAGCTCTTACCGCTGCGCTCCGGCTTCGGTGTGTGATGATGTCACATCAGGCCTACAACTATGTGAGTGGAGTGAGAGAGCAGAGAGAGTGGCTGGGAAGCGTTAGAGGGTGATTATAAGTATTTGTTTGTGTTAAACATTGAGGGGAACGTAATGTAGGGGGGCTTGTGAAACTTGGGGCATATGAGGGGGGGGGGGGAGAACGGCATAGCATGGCACTGGGGCAGATGAAGGGGGAGAACGGCATGACACTGGGGCAGATAAAGAGGGGGAGAATGGCATGGCATAGCACTGGGACAGATAAAGGGGAGGAGAACGGCATGACACTGGGGCAGATGAAGGGGGGGAGAACGGCATGGCACTGGGGCAGATGAAGGGGGGGAGAGCGGCATGACAATGGTGCAGATGAAGAGGGGGAGACATGAATCTGGGGGCAGAGATGGGGGACATGACTCTGGGAGCAGAGATGGGGGGACATGAAACTGGGGGAAGAGATGGGGGGACATGAAACTGGGGGAAGAGACGGGGGGACATGAAACTGGGGGCAGAGATGGAGGGGGACATGAAACTGGGGGCAGATAAAGGGGATATATGAAACTGGGAGAGATGGAGGGGGGACTATAATTTACAGGTGACTGTAGGAAGATTATACTGTGTGGGGGCACACGAAAAAAATGAATGAGAATGGGCAGAGTCAACATAAAAGTTGGCGGAGCTAAGTTTGCTATTTTGTCCCTCTTTCGGCTCTTCAAAAGTTGGGAGGTATGCTGAAGTGATGGCCCTACACAAGTGTTGTGACGGTGTGTTCCATCTGCCCACTGAGACCAGTGATTGGGACTCATGACGTCACCCAGGAGGCCAAAAGAGGACCCAGAGGGAGCGCCAGACTGTGCAAGGAGGCCCAGAAGAGGGGAGACAAGGGGAGTATAACTTTTTATTTTTTTAACCCTACCCTGGGTTCCCAACTATTATACTTTGGGGTTTGAAGAGACCCCAGGGCATAATAATTTCCTTTCCATTTTATGATGACCTTATTTAACTATTTGGGCTGAATTGTCCAAACCTGAAAAGAATCTTCCGCCTATATAAGTATAACAATTTAAATTCCAATTTGTGGGTGACAAACCACAAAAATTTTGGGTTTGGGTCAAACCTGAAACTTTTGAAAAATTTGTGTTGAATCTGGTTCAATCCGAACCTGTTTGCTGATTTCTATCTAGAACAAAAAATATAATTTCAAAAACAATTTTTAGATTTTAAAATAAATGTTTAGCTTTTGTATGTCATTCAAAACTAGAACGCGTCTTATACAAAGCAGTGGACGTAGCTATAATTGTGCCAATTGTTCCCTTGTTAAAGATGTGCCTGTCGTGAGCACAGGATCACGTCCCCGCCTGGATATCTCAGATTTTAGAGCGAGATGAGACCTGATAGTGATACCACAATCACACATCTCCTATTGATCACTTCTAACCTTGCAGAAGCGCAGCCCTATATTAACTAACTTTTACATCATCGCTGGCCCTGATGAGACCACAGATGTTAGCGGAGAGGTTAAATATCACTAGAGGTCAGTAGACATGACAGCCAGGTCATCGGGGGATCACTTCCTATAAGTGTTAACCGCAGCACTTTCTGTCACTGCTGGAGGACACGATCTTAGACAGTGAAGATCATGAGGTTCTTATGGCTTCTACATTTTGTGGCTTGCAAGGTCAGAAGATGCCATATAAATCTGTAATGCTTGAAGGGCTTGTCCAGGTTCTACTAAATTTTAATTGACAGCGGTCCATTAATATACATTAAGAGAGTTCTAAAAACTGATGCAAAAGGAAAAGTGGAGCAGAGGTGGAACTATAGGGGGTGCAGAGGTAGCAGGTGTACCCCAGGACTGGTGGCGAAGGGGGCCCAAAGCTGTTTTACCTATCTATATCTCTATTTGTCATCTATCTATCTATCTATCTATCTATCTATCTATCTATCTATCTCGTATCTATCTCATATCTATCTATCTATCTATCTATCTATCTATCTCATATCTATCTATCTATCTATCTATCTATCTCATATCTATCTATCTATCTATCTATCTATCTCATCTATCTATCTATCTATCTATCTATCTATCTATCTATCTATCTATCTATCTATCTATGTCCTATCTATCTATCTATCTATCTATCTATCTATTCCCGAATGAATAGGTCTAACCACTGAAGCGTCTCAGGCCATGGCCTTCGTATCAGCTGCAGAATCCGCCACAAGATCCAGCATGAGACTTTTTTTTTTCAGTGTCCTGCAGTAATTCTTTTCAATGGGAGGCAGAAAGAGGGAATAATCTGCTGCTTATTTAGGGGTGAAATCTGCTGCAAAATCAGCGCCAGATTACACTGTATTAACAGTACAATGAACACTTTCATCTATATTAATGGAAGTGCTCAATGCAGAAACTTAGTTGGCCCCCACGCAGGGGTGTACCTAGCTTTTATGCCGCCTGAGGCAGACGACAGAAAGCCCCCCCATAACCCGGGGGGGCGGAGAGGAGTGGAGGGGCGGAGCAAAGGGGGCGGGGTGGAGCGGACGGGGGGGGGGCGTTAGCAGGCAGAGAGCAGGCAGGGAGAGGACCTGCTCTCTGCCTGAGCGTGAGGAGAGGCCGGTGAATCAGCGCTGCGTCCACAGGGCCTCCCCAATCCACCGCTCACTTCCCGTGCGGGCTGCCGAGACAGTGACGCTAAGCCAGTCCAGGACAGCTTGTCTTGGATTGGCTTAGGTCAGCAAAAATGCCGGCCACCCCGGGAGCCCGGCATAGCGCCGCCTGAAGCGGTCGCTTCAGGTCGCCTCATGGGAGGTGCGGCGCTGCCCCCACGGATACATATATATGTATACAGGGTAAAAATGGTATAGGGTATATATTTATACATGGGTGTAGCTAGCAAAGACTGAGCCCCATAGTATACTTTTGTCTTGGGCCTCCCCACCCCACACTGCATAGTGCCCCTTTTCCTAGCTCCTATGTTCTATACCACTCAGTTTATGCACACTATAATGTCCCACAATGGCCCCTTCACACAGTATTATGTCCCATAGCAGCCCCTTCATACAGTATAATGTCCCATAGTGGCCGCTCCACACAGTATAATGTTCCATAGCAGCCCCTTCATACAGTATAATGTATTATAGTGGCCCCTCCACACAGTATAATGTCCCATAGTGGCCCCTCCACACAGTATAATGCCCCATAGCAGCCCCTTCATACAGTATAATGTATTATAGTGGCCCCTTCACACAGTATAATGTCCATAGTGGCCCCTCCACACAGTATAATGTCCCATAGTGGCCCCTCCACACAGTATAATGTCCCATAGTGACCCCTCCACACACTGTAAATTCCCATGGTGGCCCTTCCGCATACTATAATGCACTATCGTGGCCCCTCCACTCACTCTACTGGCCTCAACACTCACATCATGACACAAAATGACGCTGGCGTAACGTCCCATGGATTACGCTGGTGTTATTTTGCACACTGAATGGTCAATCCTCTCAGATTACAATTCATCAGTAAGATTCCTTCTCTTGCCCTGAGATTATTACCATATAACAGTGCAGGCGAAATGAAGTTCAGGCCGTTTAATTCTCAGTAATTTGAATTTGCTTCACGTTGAAGAGTTGGACGTTGTTCACATCTACATCAGAGGCGCTGGTTGACTTGGAGCCTCTGATGCTATATTTGCTTCTTATATTTTATACTGATATCCTCCATGTGCCCTGCCGTTCTGCAGCTTCTTCCAGGCCATTACTATACATGAGCCTATTATACAGAGTATCAGTGGACGGCTCTGTGGTGACTGCGATGACCCCAATGTTTATAAGGTCAGGTTCTCCAAGCCTAGTAGTCGAAAAATAGAATTATCTGAGCACATACAAGGCAGCCTATAATCGAGTTACATGAAATTAATGTAGAGACAAGTTGTTCACAAGCCAACGTAATATAAAGTAATAGCCGGCCGTACCCACTGTCATGTACTACCCATTTACAGCGACGCGTTTTAGGATAATCATCTGTTGTGCCTATTAATATCCAGGGGTGACCTGTGATTATGACCTTCAGGCTTCCCCAGGGCTTCTTGTGGTCGGAATAATGTACACAGCATGTATAGTTATCTTCTAGAGTTGTATTCAGTTTCATATAATATGGTGGGGGTGCCGGGTTACATAGAGCAAAGACAGGACAGAAAAAATAAAAAATAACTTCAAAAATGATATTCACCCTTTCTGGTCACCATGCTGGTCTCCATTATTTGGTGTCTCTCATCATACAGGAGAACCCTCTCAGCCAATGACAGATTGAGGCGTGTCACAGATGTGGCCAGTCATTGGCTGAGTGGGCAGTTCCTATGTGTCAAGAGAAAACAGGAAGTAGAGACCAGCAGGGACCCAGACAGTGTCAGAACCCAGGCCAGTGAACTCTTTAGGCCCATTAAGGGGGTTTCTGGGACTTATCCTAAGAAAAAATCATCAATATAAAAGTAATCAATATGTGATTGGTGGGTGTAGTTATACCAGTACTAATGCGCAGTGGGTTCTTTAGGGGAAGATCCCTGTAGTTACCCCAGTGATCCTAGTGGTAAGTAATTGGCTTCAACGTCTACTCCAAATGGGGTTATGTTTTGCTGGACATTTGGGGCCCATTACTGTGTCAGAGCCTGCACCCGTTGTAGACCCATTGCAAGGTATGTCTAACCCAATCTCTTCCTAACCTGTGTAGGTGTGAATGGTGGCATGACCCTCTTGACGGGGGAGTAAGGTTGACATCATTTAAAGAAAAGGGGGTTGGATTGGCTCAAACTGGCCTCCATCACTCCTATACACGGGCTGCCTCTTGGTATTGGATCGCCTTGCAACTGGCCCATTCTTTGTTGAGTTACATCATTCAGTATCAAACGGTTTGTAGCTAGGGGTGCACAATACTATCCAATACTAATATTAGAATGGCGCCCCCTTTAAGTCTAACAGCCTGCGTCCTGCAGCACATTTCGCCCACAGAGTGATGTATATGCTGATGTGAGCTTGGCTTGCTGATGGATGCCGCCGAGCACTCTTTGTAAATGAGTCATTTAGATGTTTATTACTAATTAGCATCAAACCACATTGTTTTCGTTAGCACTTACAGGAAATCCCATTTGGTATTTATAAATTTTTGTAAGTACCAGAGAGCACGCCATTTTTCGCTATTTCACGCCGCACTTCACGTAGAAAAGCAGCTTTAAATCATGTCAGTGTAAATCTATGGGTCACTATGCAAAATTAATGAGCTCGCAGCAGCTGAAAGCTAGGATCATTTACTTAGAGGGTCTGACACTGCCCGGGGTCCGCTGCCGTTCATGTATGGATCGTGTTTAGAGAGTCATCTCGAGTGCAAAGTGCCTGTCTATAGGGAAGGGACTGAAAATTCAAAAATTTACTTCAATATTTTGGAGCCCTGAAAGCCCCAGAAGTCAGCAGATATCGTTACTAAATGTAGTATGCGTGTTGTGAGTACCATAAATGATATTGAACAGTGTACTATACAGTGTACAGAGCCAGAAGCAATTGGCTTCTTGCACAGTGTAGGGGCAGGGCGCTAGTACTACAACTCATCTACTCAAGGAAGTCAATGGGAGCTGAGCTTCAGTACTGGCATCTTGCCACTATACAGGGCACGGAGCCAACTTCCTCCAGCTCTGTGCACTGTATAGTACGGGAACCAGATATATCACCAAACAGCTGATCTGTGGGGAGGGCAGCTGAAGTCAATGGAAGCTGAACTGTAGTACTAGATCCAGGCCTCTATACAGGACACAAAGCCAATCCGACTCTGTGCACTGTATAGTACAGAGGCATACCCTCAACGCTGATCTGCGTGGGGGCCTGCTGAACAGAAAAATGTACTTACACGGTATACACTTGACAGTTTTTATGTTTTTCAGTATATAATTATATACACGCCATGGCCACTTTATTTGAGACCATTTAGTAGAGTGTTGGATTTCCACTGGCTTTCATAGTTACAGAAATCCACAGTGGCATCCAGATGAGACAAGGTGCAACAAAAAAAACCTTCCCCTCACCTTTAACCGTCTGAATCTTTCACACCTGACAGGATGGGTTCATGCATTGGTGCCACTTGTTCCAAATTCTGCCCCTTCTGCCAGCATGTGGAACAGAAGATAGTCCACCACCATTTGCAGGGCTGTCCCACTGTTCCGGGCAGAGGGTACTCGGGGTGCGGATGAGTGGGACACAATGGTGAGGCAGGGAGCCGTCCTCCCAATATGTTAGGAGCAGGAGATGTCATCTAGTGACGTCACTTACTCTGTTGCTCCCTGAAGACTCTGGGAGAGGAGATACAAGAGAACAAGGGAATGGGAAAAGTAAGTAATAGGTTTCTTTTTTCTTTGTTTGATATTGTATATACTGTGGGGGCAAATGGAGGGGGCATAAAACTGTAGGTGAACCCTGGAGAGGGGCATGAAACAGTAGGAACACCTGTAGGGGGACATAAATCTATGAGGGCAACCAAGAGGGGGACATTATACTGTAGGCGCACCAAGAGAGGGACTTTATATGGTGAGGGCAACTAGAGGGAATAATGTTTGAGGGGCAGGTTAATATTTGATACCACTGCAGAGGCATTATACTGTGTGAGGGCCATCGAGTGTGCAAAATACTATGTGGAGACCCCCGAGGGACCATTATAATTTATGTAGGTCAGGTATGTCTAAGTGGGGGTGATCGGGGTCCACTTATGAAACCTTTGCACTGGACCCACTAATGAGTTAAAATGGCCCTGACCTGACCAGGCAGTCACATTCATGGTCTTGTAGGGTGTTAAATGTCACCCCTTCCATTAAATGGCTGATTTTTTTTCCTCTCAGGAAGTGACTATACATCCATTGGTCACATGGGAATGCCGCAGCTCAGTCCCATTCATTTGACTGACTGGTCAAGACGTCCATGCCCCAGCCCACCTAGATTCCAGCCCTTCTTCACTCAATATCTTAAAAAGTGGGGAGTGGGGAAAAAAAGTATTGCTATGGCGTCCATTTTTTGGCACTGCAGAGTTAATACATGATAATCCTAATATCTACAGAGCTTCAGCTAAAACTTAGATCCCTGCCCACCTGTATACCATACTGCAAAACCTATAGACCCCTGCCCATCTGTATATCATACTGCAGAACCTATAAATCTCTTCCCATTTGTGTATTCTTCTGCAGAACCTATAGATTCCTGCCAATCTGTATATCATGCAGGAGAACCAATAGATCCCTGCTATCCTGTATACCATGCTGCAGATCCTATAGATCCCTGCCAATCTGTATACCATGCTGCAGATCCTATAGATCCCTGCCCATCTGTATACATATAACATTGTGCCGTATGAATGCTACAATGTATTAGATACTGAGAGCACGCAGTCACTGTAGTCAACAACCCAACATGGGTTCCATCCTACACGTTATTTATAGTCATATTAGAGTAGGACTAGTAATAATAATAATAATATAGGTAAGTGGAGAAATACAGTACTAATGTTCTCGCGTATGACAGACATCGCCCCATGGCTGGAGATCTTATCATGGCGGTGGCACGCTTGTAGCAATTAACGCTTGTCATGTGACAGAGCTTGCACTGTTGACTTAGCCAATTAAGAGATCAATTAGTGAATCGGAGAGAACAGAGAGACGACGATATGTGACATCTACCATGATGTAAATCCTCCTCATTATCATACATGCATCTTACTTTGTAATGTGTGTCTTTTGCCAGGAGGAGCCAGACATTGAGCTATTTATTGCTTAAACATACTAATGGGGGTGAAGATATTTGGCCTCAAGATCACGAGTCCTGACAGGGGTTCCCAATATGCAGTGGTTAGTCCTATCTGCCAAAAGTGACCCAAGGAAGGACAATGGCTGTTGCAACGAAAGCATTATACGGTTCACTGATAGCAAAGGTTAGAGCTATTTAATACAATATTTCACATTTCACTTGCAATACTATGTCTGGCCACAGGGAATGCTGTTATTAATAATGGCATTCTATACTCAAGTTTTAATCCTTTGCCCTAATCCTACTGGCATAGACTTTAGGTATAACACACACCCTGTTTCCGGTACATGTGTCCTTGCCTCAGCCTCTTCTTGGTCCCATCTAGTTTAGTAAAAGTGTTGAGTGATGCATAGAACCAACAATGTGGCATATATTTGGCCTAAAGGTGGGCCATGTGCCAAAGACGCAATACATGTATGCCCATCTACACAAGAGAACTGGTGTAGATGGTTTAGTAAATTCCCCCAATAATTCACATTTCACTTGCAATACTAAGCCTAACCATACGGAGCGCTGTACAGAAGAAACATGACTATAACCAATGCCTTTGTCTTCTATTAACTCTTCTTGGTACTTGCAGACAATTTTTAACAGAACTCGGAAAGGAGGTTGTTCCCACCACCAACGAAGCCCAGATCTTCTGTGGATGTAGGCTTGCTCCAATCCGTCTGTCTCTTCACGTCATCCCAGACATACTGCAAATGTATATGCAATACCGTATGTGTACAATTGGCACCATTTTTTGCCCCACCACTCCTAGGAAAAACCAGTCATCTGACTATATTATGTTACGGGATCCAGTTTGCAGAGTATAAACCACTCCATAGACCTCCATTACCACTCGGCACAAGTCTCACTTGCAGATCCGCCTCTGACGTCTAACTCGAAATTTCTTTTCACTTCTTGTTCTTTCAGAAGGAAACCACGACCTCCTGGGATCTCAGTAGAGATGGTTATGGTTATAATCTGAGCCTGACCTGACCCAGCTGTCTTCTCTGTTCATCCTCAGGACTGAGCTCCGGCTTTCTAAAGCAGCTTTAATTATGAAACATGTCACACCATCATAGTAATAAAGGACCAGTAAACCCCAAGTCGGAGTTTTCTGCATGAAGGTATAAGGTTTTTCTCTTCTGTCAGAGGAGCCGAAAAAAATGGATAACATGGAGTTGCAGATCACATGACCTCCATCGTCCGCTAGGGGAGCGGAGAGTATCAGACAGTATGGCATAGGACTGTGCTGGGCACTTTCTAAAGACATTATATTAGTCAGTGGTTTTATAGGATTTTTTAAGCAAATTTGGGAAAATATAGATAGAGTGGCCAAGTACCAGGTCAAACCACCGACTGCAGCTCTCCTACTTATCCACAATCTGAACACTTCATACATGGCCAGAAGTAAAGCTCCAATTCACTAAAAAGTCATTTAATTCTTGTAAAAGTAAATGTACAACAAGTTACGGTATGTATCTAATAATTCTATAATATAATATAACATATTATATCATTTCATTCTCAAGCTGGAGTCATAACGTTTTTTCTAGCTGTGGTACTGACTACGACTACAATGCTATAACTGTAACTCTGTCTGGCCCTGAGTACGACTCCAGAACTCCCACTCTGAATATGATCTTGTCTACAACTACGACGCCACAACTTCAAACTCTGACTCTGGTCCTGACTACGACTACAACGCTAGAACTTGAACGCTGACTCTGGTCCTGACTACGACTACAACACTAGAACTTGAACTCTGACTCTGGTCCTGACCATGACTACAACTCCACAACTCCAACTCTTAATCTGGTTCCGACTAGGGTTGAGCGATCGGGATCGGAAAAGATCAGATCCCGATCGGCGATCGAGCAAATTTCACGATCGGGATCGGGAGGAAAATGATCGGAAATCGGATTTTAAAATCGATCCTGAAATCTCAAGATCGGCTCAACCCCTGTCCTAACTACGACTACGATGCCACAACTTTAACCCTTTCCCGACATCCTCCGTAATAGTGCGGCGCATGCCGGGTGTATAACTATGCGGCTGCTTGGGAGCCAGGTGGCCGTCATAGCCATCGGGTGTCTACTGCTTTACACAGTAGACATCCGGCGCTAATGTCTCCAATCGGTCCCCAGAACGATTGGAGGCATTAACTCTTCTGGCACCTCGGTCAAAGCTGACCGAGGCGCCATTTTCCAGGCAGCGCGTGGGCGCCGCCATTTTCTTGGTGATCGCCGGCACCCGCAGTAAGCTCCGGCGCCGACATCACGTTACTATGACAGCCGGAAGCCTTGTGAAGGCTCCACGGCTTGTCATTACATTGTTTTGCAATAGAAGTGCCGATATTTTGCAATGCATTGCATTAGTGATCAGACCCCCTGGGGTTCAAGACCCCTAGGGGGTCTAATAAATGCAAAAAAAAAAAATTTTAAAAAATAATTTTTTTAAAAAAAAGTATTAAAAATTCAAATCACCCCCCTTTCCCTAGAACATATATAAAAGTAGTTAAATACTGTGAAACACATACATATTAGGTATCCCCACGTCCGAAATCGCCCGCTCTATAAATCTATAAAAATATTTTTCCTGTTCGGTAAATGCCGTAGCGGAAAAAATAGTCAAAAGTGGCAAACCGCTGTTTTTTTCACTGTTATGATTCTGATAAAAATTTGAATAAAAAGTGATCAAAGCAAAAGTATTTCCCGAAAATGGTAGAACTAAAAATTATACCCGGCCCCGCAAAAAAAAGACACCCTATACATCCCCGTACACGGACATATAAAAAAGTTACGGCTGTCAGAATATGGAGACTTTTAGAAAAAAAATTTTTTAACACAGTTTTGGATTTTTTAAAGGGGTTAAAATGTAAATAAAACCATATAAAATTGGTATCCTCGGAATCGTACCGAATCACAGAATACAGGGGACATGTCATTTTGGCTGCACAGTGAACGCCGTAAAACCGAAGCCCATAAGAAAGTCGCAGAAATTCATTTTTTCTTCAAATCCACCCCATTCTGATTTTTTTCCAGCTTCCCAGAACATTATACAGAATAATTAATGATGGCATCAGTAAGTAGAATTTGCCCTGCAAAGATTAAGATCTCATATGGCTCTGGGAGCGGAGAAATAAAAAAGTTATGGGGTTTAAAAGGAGGGGAGTCAAAAATGAAAAACGAAAATCAAAAATGCCATCGGCGGGAAGGGGTTAACTCTGGGACTCTGTCCCTGATTAGACTTGAACTCTGACTTTGGACCTGTCTACGACTACGACGCCACAACTTTAACTCTGATCTGGCCCTGACTACGACTACGCTGCCACAAATCCAACTCGAACTCAATCCCTGACTACGACTCCACACCTCCATCTCCGACTCTAAATCCCTATGTCCAACCCCTTTAAAGTGTATCTCAGACAGGACTTTTATATTTAGGATTATATAACTCATCATTACAATAACATTTTGACTGGGACCCCATTTATGTAAAATGACAATTTTCTTTGAAATTTATTATAAAAAAAAATTCCATATAAAATTTATATAAAATATATTTAACAAATAGTAAAATTGCATAAATTTAAATATAAAGCTACACATAATAATCCATTATAAAGAAACTTAAATTCAGGACTATTGGTGGAAAAAATAGCCAAAATAATCTCCTTGGATGCCAGGAATCCAGCCGTTCATCAATGTGTTGTAGAATTGAACTTACGGTAAGTTTGGCTCCTTTGGCCTTCCCTTGTAAGAGATCTCTGCTGAGGTCAAGGTCGCTCTGACCACTCGCCGTGTGAGAGAGAAGTCACTGATTTTATAGACAGACGGCTCTGACATTATTAGACTGCTGAGTCACGGCAACATTTGGTTTTAATGTTCTTAAATAAATATATTTTATACAGGATGAATTTATTAACACAAGAAAGTTCATCGCGTCTTCTGCACAGGACACAGAGCGAGAACGCAAAACCGGTGATAGTAGGATTTCTGTCTAAGGACTCGCTAAAAATAGGATTTATAGCATTTACTGTATGTCACGTGTTCTCAGGATGCCATAAATGTCTGATAGACGCCACAGCAATAAGACATCGATGGAGAAGGGCGAGCACCGGCATGGACACCTCGAGATCGAGATATACGAGCAACGCAACTGAATCAAGTGTGGCTCCTTAATATAGTAGGGGACTGTCCCAGGTGGTAGGATGGAATTGGCAAAGGGAAAAGAGGAAGGAAGGAAGGAATTTAAAGATGTTGTGTCAAGAAGGACAGAGAAAAAAATAAAAGGAAGGAAGGTGGAAAGATAGAAAGAGGGGAAGATGGATGTCTTGTTCATAGTGGGAAAACTTACAGTGGGTGGAAAGGAAGGAAGGGAAAGAGTTCAGAATTTTTTTTACAAAGATTTGAAGTGGGTTTAAGAAGTAAAAAGAAAAAGAATGTATAAAAAAGGAAAAAAAAGGAAGGAAGAAGAAAGAAAAAGGAGGATGAATGAAGGGAAAGAAAGAAAAAAAGGAATGTTTGATGGATGTATGGAAGAAAGAAAGAAAGAAAGAAAGAAAGAAAGAAAGAAAGAAAGAAAGAAAGAAAGAAAGAAAGAAAGAAAGAAAGAAAGAAGAAAGAAAAAGAAAGAAAGAAAGAAAGAAAGAAAGGTTGGATGGAAGGAAGGATGGAGGGAAGGAAGGAAGGACGGAAGGAAGGAAAAAAAGGAAAAGGGAGGGAGGAAGGAAGGAAAGAAGAAAGGAAGGAAGGAAAAAAGGAAAAGGGAGGGAGGAAGGAAAAGGAAGGGAGGGAGGAAGGAAGGAAAAGGAAGGAAGGGAGGAAAGGAAGGAAGGAAGGATGGAAGGAAGGAAAGAAAAAAGGAAAAGGAAGGGAGGAAGGAAAGAAGGAAGGAAAAGGAAGGAAGGAAGGAAGGAAAAGGAAGGAAAGAAGGAAGGATGGAAGGAAGGAAGGAAGGAAGGAAGGAAGAAAAGGAAGGAAGGAAAAGGAAGGAAGGCAGGAAAGGAAAGGAAGGAAGGAAGGACGGAAGGAAAGAAAAAAGGAAAAGGAAGGGAGGGAGGAAAGAAGGAAGGAAAAGGAAGGAAGCAAGGAAGGAAGAGTTTAAAGAGCTGAGCCAAGAAGGACAGAGAAAAAATAGAAGAAAGGAAGGAAGGTGGAAAGAAAAATGGAAAGATAAAAAGAAAAATGGGAACATGGATGTCTTGTTCATAGTGAAAAACTTGTAGTGGGTTGGAAGGAAGGAAGGAAAAGAGTTCAGATTTTATTTTTACAAAGATTTGGAGTGGGCCTAGGAAGTAAAAAAAAAAAAAATACAAAAAAGGAAAAAAGGGAAGGAAGAAGATAGAAAAGGGAGGATGGATGAAAGGTAAGAAAGAAAAAAAGGAATGCTTGATGGATGGAAGGAAGGAAGGAAGGAAAGAAAGAAAGAAAGAAAGAAAGAAAGAAAGAAAGAAAGAAAGAAAGAAAGAAAGAAAGAAAGAAAGAGAGAAAGAAAGAAAAGGAAGGAATGATGGTTGGATTGAAAGAGGGAAGAAAGTAATGAAAGAGAGAACACTGAGATGTATGTGACTTCTTCTCCTCCTGTATACACCAGTCTTCCTCTCTCTGTATATAGTGCCGTTTGCTTTGTATGATAATGAGCCTCCCTCCCCACATCACATGACATGCCAGGCTCATACTGATACCAAGTTACCAATTATAATGTCATGCAAATTATTTGTAGATTAAGACCTGAGAAATGTTCTCAGGAAGATCTCCGGCCTAAGCAAGAATATTCTAAAGTGATTCAGAGCAATTAGAGGAGATGATCAGACGTCTTGGCTCTCATTAGCCGATGAGGTTCCTGTAGGCTGCACCTCCTCACAAATCACCATTGTGTCAGGGTTCTCCATCGCCCACATGCTCAAGAAGCAACAGACAGTGAGTCACATCTAGTAAAACAAAGGTAACTGTTTTCTCAGACGCTTTTCTTCCCTCCGCCGTCTTCAGATAACTGCTAAGTCTTCAATAAACACGATTGTTTTCTGGGGATTGTTCATTGGATCTTGGCTTGAGCTCAAAGAGACAAAAAAAAGCGCAAAAATGTAGTAAACAGAAAATAAAAAAATAAAAAATTAGCGGTTACAGAAAAAAACAGAGAAGCCACAATGGAATATATTACACAAAAAGTGCACGTTCTGTGTTCTGGGGGTTTATGGGCGGACGGGCCCTTTTTTGTAATAGGGGATAATTTACATGTCATGTGGTTTACCAAATGGTAAAATCTCGTACGACGGGAATCATTATTTTTTTTAAGTGTTATAAAAATTAAAGTCCCGGCCACAACAGTAAATCTCCATTCAGACATTTGAGGCCGTAAAAATGTGTAAGTAGTTAAAGCGAGCATCTAAAAACAAGAGGGTCACGGAGCAGCCTCTGCATCAGCAAAACCGCAGCAACCAATCTCTCAGGGACGGGTTTGGATTTTGTGAAGGACGTCGAGAGGCCGAGATGGAGGGTGATTAAGAGATGCCATAAAAATATGTGTACAGATATGAGGCCGATGATGAATTACGAGTTTAATGCTTCGGACAACATTTGGAATTTGTTTTGCTTGGTTTAGAAGGCTCGACGGACATTTAGGCTCCAAAGACAAATTTTTAACAGCTCCCTCCCCCCCCCCCCCCCCCCCCCCGACTACATGACTATGTGTAATTCTACTGTCTTCTAATGTGGCAGATGGAATTTTAAAGGGATCCTATCACTCACACACAATTTTTTCTAACTAACACGTCGGAATAGCCTTAAGAAAGGCTATTCTTCTCCCACCTTTCGTCGTCTTCTCCGCGCCGCCATTCGCCTACATTCCCGTTTCTTGTCAGTATGCAAATTAGTTATGTCGCAGCACTGGGGGCGGGCCTCAGTGCTCAAACAGAACTGGGGGTGTACCCAATGCTGCGAGAGAACCACCACCTCCATATTTGTCAGGAGCGTCCTCTTCTTCCGGCGGTGGCTTGTAACTTCTATGCCTTGGGCCGAGCAGACTGCGCATGCCCACAGGCCACGAGAAAATGGCTGCTTGCACAGTATTGTAAGAGACCATTTTCTCGTTGCCTTTGGGCATGCGCAGTCTGCTCTGCTCGACGCCTAGAAGTTACAAGCTGAACGAAGAGGCTGAAGATGACGCTGCTGAAGAAGATGGAGGCGGTGCTGGAGAGAGTTCTCTTGCAGCATTGGGGACGCCCCTAGTGCTGTTTGAGCACTGGGGTCCGCCTCCAGTTCTGTGAGAGAGCTAATTTGCATATCGACAAGAACCGGGATTGTAGGCTAACGGCGGCGCGGAGAAGACGACGAAAGGTAGGAGAAGAATAGCCTTTCTTAAGGCTATTCCGACGTGTTAGTTAGAAAAAAATTGTGTGTGAGTAATAGGATCCCTTTAAGCCCCAGAGGTATAAAGTAGGGGTGAGACTGCAACCTCTGCACCACTAAGTTACATCCTTAATTATGATTAATTAATAGTTATTAACCCCTTCCTGCTCTGCGCCGTACTATTACTACTATAGATAATGCTCAATGACGTAATAGTACGGCGCTGTATTGCTGCAGACACAAGAGCTATTACTTCTGGCACTTGTCTTTATTACACAGCTGAGGCCCGGAGTCACCACCGGAGTCTGAAAAATCTCTGCCTTTGCATGCCGTGATCAATAATGGTCAAGGCATCCAGGGTGTACGGGGGCAAGATCGTGAAGTCTGTGGGGTACCCATGGCAGCGAGTAGGCCAAGCAATGACCTCCTGACTACCTATTCCCATTACACATAATGAGCCTATGTGCGATGTCCTACAATACATTGCACTGAAGATCAAAGATCCCGGGTTCAAGAGACTTTTTAGCGTCAAAGTAGTAAGACATTAAAAAAACCTACAGATATTTGTTATCACCATAATCGTATTGACCCGCAGAATAAATTAAGAATTTTATATTTACCATGTAATGAACAGCGCATAATTCATAGTGGGAAAAAAAAAATCAACAGCAAAATTGCTGTTTTTTTGGCCATTCTCACCCAGAAAGAGTTAAAAAAAAGTTGGATTCTAAAAATGACACCATTATAAAATTCAACTAATCCTGCAAAAAACAAGCCCAAAAGTCAACCTAAAAATAAAAAAAAATAATGCTTTGTTCTTAAGGCAAAAATAGGTTGTGTCCTTAAGGGGTTAATACCGTATTAAGCTGAGGCCCCACATTGCAAAAACGTAGCTTTTTATGTTGTTGCTAGGGTTGAGCGAACGTGTTCGGAAAAGATCGGATTCCGATCGGCGATTGAGAAAATTTCACTGTCACGATCGGAATTCCGAACACAATCTTTTTAGGTGGGATCGAGATCGGTGATTATTTCCCACAATGCTTTGCTACTGGCCAAGCATTGTGGGAAAAGCTAACAATGTTAACCTTCACACTGAGTATACGCTCCGCTCATTCTGAGCGTATACTCAGTGTGAAGGCTCCGCTGTGGTTCCATAGGAATGAATGGAAGCAACTGGCACACAGCCTTTACCCCCTGCGCGCTGGCTGCATCCATTCATTCTAATGGGAGACTAGCTAACATCTCTAGTAGCTACTTACCTGCAGAGATGGCTGGTCCGGTGCCCGGAGTTCTCGGTCTTCTTAGCCTCGCTGCCCCCGCCTCCCAGGTTAGTGTTAAAGAGCTAGGAAGAAGGAGGGGCTTGTGGCTTAGGAGAGTGTGGGCGAGTACTGGGAGGAGAGACGTGACGTGACACACTCTCCTAACCTAGGAGGCAGGGGGCAGCGAGGGGAAGAAGAATGAGAACACCGGGCATCAGACCAGTCATCTCTGCAGGTAAGTGGACACCAGGGGGGACTAAGTAGCCAGAGCATTAAAAAAAAAATCCTCTGGCTACTTAGTGATTAAAAAAAATAACTACACAGCGTGGATTCTATCAATTAAAGCGTTCGATTCTTAGATTCCATGCTGTATAGTGAATAGGATTGTTTTTCAAATCCGATCTCCGATTAGTAAAAAAATCCCATTGACTTGCATTGGGATCGGAATTGGGATTCGAATGAAAAATGATCGGAAATCGGATTTCAAAATCGATCCTGAAAAGTCAAGATCGGCTCAACCACAGTTGTTGCAGAATTCAGCGACGAGGTGACCATAAAATTTTCCATAACCTCAAAAATGGCCGACTCTAACTGCAACTTCTTATCTAGACTTTCAGTAGGAAGCGCTGCTCTGGGGCACAAACTGCTGTTCTAGCAGGTGAAATTCTGTGTCCGTGAAGGTTTCGGAGCATTGTTGGACTTTCCTACAGAGATTTCGATTATTTCAGGCCTAATTCTATAGACTTCTCAGTAGCAGACACTTATGATCCTCGCCCCCGTATTTGATAAATTAGGGTGTCCTTAGAATAGCGATGAAGCCACTTGGGAAATGTAATGTTCTTCAGGACCCGAGCTGCTAATAAAGTAAGTGGCCGGAGAGGAGTCTGAGCCTATGAGGTAAGCGCTCCTTCAGACTTGTTAGCTCCTCAGCCTTAATAGGGATTAATTTTTAATCCAATGCCTGTGACAGCTCCATAGTCACTAATGAGCGCCGGCCACTTAGCTGACAATTTCCATCCACGCCGGAGTATTTATGCCGTCAGCTCCACTACGGCGGACGCGTCTCGCACATGTAATTACACTCGCAGAGCACTTAATAATAATATGGCTGTAAATGGGATTATTCCAATATCCATTGAAGTCTTTGCAGATTTTTTTTTGTTTTAAGAACACTGCAACCAAATTCGGAGCTGTAATATGGTGCCTATGGACGGTAGTAGGCCCATACTATACCCCCCCATGTACATCTAAATATATGAACACAAAGAAGAGCTAGCCCAAGCAAAAAAATGGACTCACAAGACATCTTCCCGTAAAGAGTCCACAGCACACAGGTACTGCTATATCTATAGGGTCACAGTTGTGAACAGACCCAGAAGCTGAGGAGCCCACTGGTCCTTACCCCACTAAAGCTGGTTATACATCTTTCGTCTCCTTTCTGATCTCCTTTGATGGCTGGAAAGCCAAAGTATTCCCCCTGTCCTCTGGTGCGCTGGAGTGAGGTTTAGGATACACAGCCTTCCACTGTCAGAAAGGAATAAAGAAATAGTAAAATAATATCTGTTTAGTAGCATATAGTCAAGGAGGGATTCAGTGGCACAAAAGCGGACATTAATACAATGTGGGGTGATTCAGCAGGGGATGGGAATGATGGGACGCTTGTGGGCACACCAAAATGAAGAAGTCGTGGTGGTCTGGGTCAGTTAGAGAAGGAAGGAAATGCTGCAAATATGGATGGATGGGACACATCGCAGTTGTGTTGAGTAGCACAGAACTCATTTGCATACCGGCGAAAACTGGTATTTCTACAGAACAGAGGCGCGGAGAAGATATCTAAAGGTAGGAGATGAATAGCCTTTCTTAAGGCTATTCTGACGTGTTAGGGACAAAAAAATTAATTCTCAATGATAGGATCCCTTTCAACAACATGCAGCTGTTTCAAAAACTATGAGTGTATTCACATCTCCGTCTGATTTGATGGCCACATGGCTTCCATTGAATTCAATGGGTCCGTTTTTAATGCCCATCAAAATTTATTGGCATCTTAAAAACAGATCAGTGAATTGGGTCAAAAAAGGACAATGACCCTCTAATAAAATGGGGTGAGCAAAGTTGTTAACCCCTTTAAGTTAAATAGGGGGGCTTTGACTTTCTCCAATCCAAATCTATTCAGTTATTCCAAAGTTATAAGTCCTTTTAGTGTTGATACAAATTGTTGGGTCTACTAGCGAAGTGAGTGGTAACACTGCATGACATAAGGAACACAGAGACCCCGCCCCAGAGAAACCACAGTGTTACTGCCCACTTGACTAGCAGACTCTAATTTGCATCAAAACTAAAAGGGCTTATATCTTTGGAATAGCTGAACAGATTTGGATACACAAAACACCAATCCGTAGCCACGTTGGTGACTCCCCTCATCCAATGATTGGCCACGGAGTCGCAGTGCAGACCAGCAGAATAAGGAGGACAAAGGAGCATTTATTTGTGTGTTTGTTTTTTAATTAAGCCATTCTGACCCTTTAACAAATTTTTTTAGCCACCCCTTTAACAGATATTGCTCAATTTCTGCCATCTTTACTCTACACCGGGGTACGTGGCACCTTGTAACATGTATCTTCCCGGGGGCTATCACTTACCAGTGAGAGGCACATACTTCCCATTGTATATGAATAACACGATTGTTCCCTATAATTGCCCTTTAATATAACAGAAATGCTCCGAGCGAAGGCAAACAAGACGGAATTTGTCTAAAGGACAGAAATCTCTTTGGCGGTTTGTTATATTTTCTGACATTTTAACGACCATTATAAATCCACGAGTTGGTTTTACAAGGCTGAGCTTTTGATACTTGGTAGATCTCTAGGTTCTGAGAAATGGTACAGCACGTGTGAAGGGCACGGAGTTCACATCTTACAAATTGTGCAACAAGTTGGGTCTTGTTCAAAGGACAGAAAATAAACTTAAAAGTGGTGAAACTTAAGAAGCTACATCTTTGTATGTCTTGTCTGTAGCCAAAAATCCTTCTATAAAGGCTTAAGAAATGCTTAAGAATGGAAAAGGGAATCTTATTTATCTCCTTTCTGTTTTATGCAGTTATTTGGTTTGTCTGTAAGGTTTTGTTGTTTGACTTTTTGGTTAGTTTTTGCTACATACAAGGGATTAGCGGAGGTAACACTGGGCCCCAATGTAAAATCTGATAACGTCCCCCAAAATTACCATATGGAGTCTCCTTGCCACAAGACCTACAAGAAGACTCCAATAACAAGATGGCACCGGGTTATAACTATTAGAGAAGATGGTTCTTGGCATATATTGGTACAGAACTGGGCAGGTGTGGAAAAAAATGTATTGTTAGCAATTGACAAAATGAAGAGAAATGTAAATCCTATCAATATTCGGTGCGACCTTTGCCCTTTGCCTTCCATCAGTTCTTCTCGGGACTTGCAGACAGTTTTTGTTAGAACTCGGCAGGGAGGTTGTTCCCGCCATCTTGGAGAACTAAGCACAGATCTTCTGTGAATGTAGGCTTGCTCCAATCCGTCTGTCTTTTCATGTCATGCCAGACAGACTGGGGGGCCATACTATCACTTCCAGGACTCCTCCTCCAAGGGGCAAAGGTTACACCAAATATTGATGGGATTTATATTACACTTTTTGTTTTATTAATTGACAAAAAGAAACTATTGACCCTTCTATGTCGGAAAGAACTCTTACCTTGTAGCATTTTTTTTCCACACCCATCTACCTCCACACCTTTTGGCACTGTAGGCTTCTCACCCAGAAGAATTGCTTCTAAGCTCTTGGTTGGGCCTGATCTCATGGGACTTTTCTTATACCCCTCCAAATAACAAGCACCTCTTTCTCGGTATACCCCTTCATGGAGTTTTCTATTTCTATAGTTCTTCTGGTAAGATTATGTATGTGGAACATCTGTCCATCTTCAGAAGAAGAAACACCATTACAGTAGATAGAACATGATTCGACTGGCTCCACTTCCTCCATACTGTTGAATTCAAGTGACTTATGGTTGCCCATAAAATTTTTGAGCAGAATGGGCTAAAAAAATTAAAAAAAAAAACATTGGTCACCTTACTTATCCCCCACAACTGCCATTCCAATCCTTACCATTCTCCACTCAACATGCCTTATCAGGTCACGGCTGCCGGTGATTGGTTGAACAACCATTTCCTGTTGTGTTAAGATGGAACCACGAAGTAGAGACCAGCAGGAAACCTGCTATATATTGGTTTTGCCTACTTTACCGTAACTACTTGGATCTACTCAAGCATGGATAAGGTCCAAGAAAGTTACGGAAGTCTACACAAAAAGAACACGTTTAGAAAAGTAACTAAAGTAAAACCTACGTAGTATAAGAGAGAGGAGCTCGGATTGTTCACTGCTTATTGCTCAGGTATCTTGGCTTGAAAAAACGTTACCGAAATGACAAGATGAGCTTCAAAGAGTGTCACATGTACAGCCCGGCCGTAAAACATCAAAGAGATTGAGAAACCCAACATCTGACATTCCAACTGGAGGTTATAAAGGAGTCACTATAGTCACATGAAGTGATGACAAAGGGACTTGTGAAACTTATATAAACACGTCTTCACATCAAATACACGGCATAAGCAATGATATAATACCTGAACGTTACCGGGAGCCAGTGCTAGGACAAAGGGAAGGCATTCAAAGACAAGATGCCAGGCTGCACCCATCCCTCCGAGACAATACAAATAACATGATGTCATGACTGCTGGGAAGGTTGTGAGTGATGATCGATTTTCCTTTTATGATAACTTTATTGTATTGCAACTCATCTTTTCATATACAAAGACTTATTTTTATAGTTCAGTAGCCAGTTTGTAGTGGCAAAGACGGACACCTTGATAGTAATGGGCCCCATGGGGAAACACGGTGGCTCAGTGGTTAGCACTGCAGCCTTGCACTGCTGGAGTCCCGAGTTCGAATCTCACAAGGAGTTTGTATGTTCTCGATGTGTTTGCGTGGCTTTCTTCCCTTTCTACAAAGACGTAATGATAGGGAAAAAAGGGACATTGTGATCCTGAAATGGGGCTCACAATCTACATTTAAAAAAAAAAAAAAAAAAAATAATGGGCCCACAGCAAAATCTGTAAGTCACCACATGTATCTTCTTGTTAGCAGAGGGGCATTTAGGGTGCCTTGTGGAGTGTAAATCCCTGGCACGCAAGAGGGTGATGGACTAGCGAGGAGTCTAGACTGGAAGAATGTACGGTCCCACCTTGCGTCTCATTGAACAGACAGTGATGTCCACCATGTGACAACAATGCCCACAAGATCATAATGTACCTTTCCCAAAGGAGAGGGAGACTCCCCTTACGCTGGTCTGCCTACCGAAGAAGAACAGTAAGAGGCACCGACCTTAGTACAGAAAAGAATCTTGAAAGTCCAACATGTTGTCATCTCTGTGTCCTTATTCCTGAACATTACATCCCTCCTATAGCTTGTGTTGCATATTTTGTCAAGTCAGGAGTGTACTGAAAAGGAATGGGGCATATATAGGAAGTTCTTAGGCTAAGTTCACATCTGAGCCAGAGCCGCAGAAACCACCAGAAATCTGCGGGGAGAAAAGTCCTGTACAGAAGACTTTTCTCTCAGCCATTTTTAGTATAAAGACAATGCACACCCGACGGACATCCAGTGGACCCCATTATAATCTATAGGATGTGCCCAGCTAACCAATGTTTTGGCGGACCTGAGTGATGGAGAGCCAGGCGCAGATGTGAACCTAGCTTTAATCTAATTTTTTTTCGATCCTTCTAGATCCTGGATGCATTGTATGGGCTACCTGTCCCAGGAAGTGAACTGTATATTCTGCATGACAACTTCAGTAAAGTTTTGTTAAACATTTATTTCCCTTCTTATAGGTTTTCGCCTCTTTTAATATACCACAAATCAGAGTGCTACTGCTTTAAGTGTTTGCGCCTCTGGGTTGTGTTGGTTTGTCCCGTCCTCTATGTTCTATATCACTGTTTGCGGCTTGTTATATTCCCCCTCAGTGTTCAAACCTTTCCCTTGGTTCAGCAATGATCAATTATAGGCCTCTGGCCAGGGTTGCAGGAGACCTAGGTCTCCACAGCGACCATTGAAGGTCAGTCTTATGCCAGTCTAGCTTGTGAGCAGTTGCTTGCCTGCTTGGTGCAGAGATACTCATACAGCATTGTGACTGGGCTTCGGTGGCCGCCTATACAGCCTGTAGGAGGATCATTATCTGCCCCAGGCTCATCTAGAGACAGCCCCGAGAAGGGATTTCAGCTGTCTGGACATTTGGACACCGTGCCAGGAGGAGTAGCATGGCGATACCTCGCGAACAGAGACACCGACTCACAAGGGGAAAACACCATTTGATTCAGGTGACCCTGACGTATCTATTTACAAGCTGGGTTTGATATGTTTGGTTCTTTTGACAGACTCCCTTAAGTATTGGCACCTTATAAGGATGTGAGTTTACCATGTATCGTCGTGAGGTTATAGTCTAAATTTGGCTACCCCATGCTAATGGTAATTTCGATAAGGAGCCTAATGGTGCAAACTTTTCCTCCAGACCATTACATGCATTAGGATTTCTGGTTTTCAATTTTGTGGGTTTTTCCCCAGATCCATTACAAGTAATATAACCCGATCTGGCACAAGTTGGCAATTAATTAAACGGCTGTTAGCTCGGGGTCAGAGTGCCGTGCCCGCAGCAAACCTTGGCCAATGTCTCTTTTTGTTCCTAATTTTAACCTAGCAGCAGGTCTTACCTCCAGCTGGAATCCATTATGGTCCAGCGGGGTTGCGTTTCACATGAGGTGGCCGCACTACACTTCACTTCACAAAAATCTACTGATTCATTTTCTTTAAGAACAAGACATCTCGATTCCCACTGTACGCCGTAGCAAGAAATATGCCAACTCACACTGTATTTTCAGCCAGCAGCTGCTTTGTGATCAGGGGAAAGCGTCGCCTGCCAAGAGGAGCTATTTATTCCCGTACAGAAATAAATATGCCAAGTCACCAGGGGTACTAGCCAAAAGGAATGGAGGCAGCAGCTGCAAAAAGCTAAAGACACCAGATAAAGGCCCCGGCGCAGCTTCAGGTACTCTTATAGGGTTTGTTTATCTGGAAAATCTAACTTCATTAGATGACATGAAAAAGTGGAAAGAGACACCGAAGCCGTAAGGATGTGTATCTAAGCTTGAGCTGTGTGATACACCGCTGGAGAATCCGGCTCATGGCGACTGGTAACAATTACGGAATTGCTGATTGTTTTGTTTTTTTCCTTCCCTTCCAGAAAAAGTAATTAAATAAATAAATATTTTAAAGAATAGCTAATAAAAAAATCAAAAAATTATAAGTAAATAAAATAAAATAAATAGTGACATTAAAATTTACAACTCATCCTGCAAAAAACAAGTCATCAAGTGTGCAGTGATGTATCAGACAGACGTGGAAATTATGTGGTCTGGTTAGAAACTGGGTCTTGTCACAAGAGGGCTTAAAGGGACTTCCTCTTGCGTCACCTCCGACGCCTGCGCAATTGGCTCTGCCAGTGAGACACCAGTAGAGCCGAGTGCGAATGCCGGCCGGCAGCCATTCTTGGGAGGCCGCTCCTGCATTGAACTACAAGAGCAAGAGCAGCCTCCCAAAAATGGCCGCTGGTCGTCATGCGCAGTCAGCTCTACTAGTATCTCACTGGCAGAGCCAACTGCGCAGGCGTCGGAGGTGACGCAGGAGGAAGTCCCTTTAAGCCCTCTTGTGACAAGAGGAAGACGACAAAAGAAGGGGAGGATCCAGCCGAAGATAGAGGCCTCGCAGGATCGTGTTCTCAAGCATCAGTGGTGACGCCCCCATCACATTTTCAGCGCTGGGGCCCGCATCCATCGTTGCCAGCGAACTAATTTACATATCGGTAAAAACCGATATTTCTAAGGAACGGCGCGGCGGAGATCACATCTAAAGGTAAGAGACGAATAGCCTTTCTAAAGGCTATTCCGACATCTTATCCACTAAAAAAGAGGTTTTAATGGTAGAATCCCTTTAAAACGGCTTCCCCTACAAAAAGGCTCTCAGAGGCTAATTTTGGCGTAGTGTACCTCTTGGTGAGAGATCGTTGACTGCTAGACAGGTCTCCACAATGCACCCAAAGACATTTTTCCCAGTAGACAGACTTTGAGGAGGGACATCACTGGAGTCAGAGAAGCGGGGTGGTCTAGGCTGTTCTGACCTAGCTGTTAGGTGTTGGCACAAGCACATGGTGAACAGGCAGCCCGGAGAGATCACCATAGAGAGGATTGTTTGATTCACCGACAAGCACAAGCAGCTCCCATAGTATCTTTGTCCACCAAGCAGACACAGGGGGCGCCTTCATACACGCTCTTGTCTCTCACCGCACCATTTTCAGGCGATTAGCAGAAGGAAATTTGGTCTTACGTTTCCTACCATTGACAGCCAGACCTTGCCAACTTCATTTGCAGTGGTGTCGTGAATGAGAAGCCTGGACTGTACATTTGTATCATCTTTAGTGATGAATCCGGGATCAGTTTGGGATCTGACAATGGTTGGGTTTGATTGTGGAGGCCTCATGGTGAGAGCTTCAATGCTGCTTTTGCCATGGAATGACACACTGCCCCCTGCTGGTGTGATGATCTGGGGAGCCATCACATAGGACAGTCGGTCACCCCTAGTGGTGATACGAGGACACTAACAGCTCAGTGATAGGTACAGGACATCCTGTGGCCACGTTTTGTCTCTCATGGCCAGGGAGGACATCTGGAATTTTTCAGTAGGATAATGCTCACCCGCATAGAGCACCACTTCCGTAACCTGCCCAATTACTACATTTATCAGAATTTTGGGAATCCTCAGGCCTGACCTTCATATGCTGTTCTGGTGGTACAAGGGAGACCTAACCTATATTAGGCAGGGGGTGTTAATGTTATGGCTGACCGGTGTACAGTATGTACAGTATGTAGCTAATGTATGATACAAATAGATAAGTCACTGCGGTCAGTGCTAATGTATATAAATATAATAAAGAGGTTTATCCTGAGTTCATCGTATATTTGGTTACTTCTAAACAAATCTATGTGGTCAATTATGTATGTGGTCGCGGCAGAAGTAATGTGTGTGGTCAGGGAGGGGTTAATGTATATACTTAGGGTTTTGTGGTCAGTGCTGGACTAATGGATGTCACCAGGACGGATACACGGGGGTCACTGGCGGGATAATACATGTGGTTAGTGTTGTTCTATGATGTGTATTATGTGAGTATAGATCTGTGGTTAGCGGCGGGTGACATATGTGATATAGCAGATAACTAGATCCAGTGAATTACTGCTCCTCCTGTCAATGCATGTGGTCACTTACAACATATGTAGCCACAGCTGGGCTAATGTATGTGGTCATGGCTGGGCTGATTCATGTGGTTGTCTATAGTATTGTATATGGCCACTATTCTACTGATGGAGAGCTAGTGGGGGTCTCACTTTGGCTTAACCTAGGGGGCGCTGTGGGCGATTATCTACCATCAAGCAGAGATGTGCTCATTGCATATTGTGGGCATCCTTTATGGCTGGGTAATGGGATCACTGATGTATTAAGTTAGGCCGCAGATGTACAATTACAGTGTAAAGTGTAAGTCCGAGGTCAACATGGGGTTAATGTATGTGGTTACCGTAGGCTGACATGTGCTATGGTAGGAATATAATAAGCGGACAGTACAGGGTTAAATGAGTGTTACAGTCCTGATATAAATATGTCTACATTAATCGGAGCCAGGGAAATTTTCTCCAAATTTTATAAATTTTGTTAAAATTAAAGTTGGTGCAAAATATCTCCACCCCATAAAGTCAGAGGCAATGTACTGGTCTGTTCAGGTACCGAGCAGCACCCTGGAATCCGTATATATGGAATGGACCATCTCACGAAGATGTTCATGGGTGAGAAATGCAAAATATAGAAATGGGGTCCCTGAGCTTGCAATGTTTATAGGTGTATTCCCTGGATGGGAAGTGACGGTATATCCAAAAGATGGGCTATCAAGTGGGGACTAGACAACAAGGAACCCCCCCCCCCCAGACCCAGAATAATGGGGCTGCAGCACTGGCCAGGAACATCGCTATGCAAGACTATGGGGGCGCATGGTCCTCTTCTGCACCAAATATGGGCCACATTGTTTTTTTTCCGCGCCTCACTTATGTTTGGAGCAATGGTATAATACAAGTATGTGTGTTTGGATGTTTGGATGTTTAGATGTTTGGATGTTTGTTCCTCAATCACGCAAAAAACGCTCAACCGATTGGGCTCAAATTTTCAACAAACATAGTTCCTAGGCTACTTTTCGTCACAATCGCAGACATACGTTTTTGCCAGGACCCCCACAAAACCACAACTCATACCACCGGCTCTGCAATCCCACACACTTTTTAGCATAGCAAGCCGCAAACTCCCTATTGCCCTCTCGGGCCTAGCTCCTAACCCCAGGCAGGGGAGGAGGCCGAGGCCGGGGTTTCGGGGGTGGGTGCAAAGGGGTCAGGGGGGGGAGGGGGGTTGGAAAGGGGACGCAATGACACCTAGATGGGCGAACGGACTTGGCTGAAATTGCGCACATACATACCTTGGGTCCCGGATTGAACGATAGGCTACATGGAATTCCCGTACACCACCGCAATTCACTCCCGTGACCAGATGACATCATCCCAGCCCATCATCAGCAGCTCACCTGGATGGGTGCCGCTTCTCTATGTGGGCGGAGCTATCGGCTGGCCGGCGTCCACAAGAACATGGCGGCTCTCAGAGGTCCAGAGCGTCCTGAACCAGCGCCCGTACTCTGGGGCAGTGAGAAGTGCGTACGCTGCCCCGCCTGTGTGGGATTACCACAGGACCGCAGTGCTCTGCCGTGGCCGGACAGGGGGTCGCCTGCGCCGCGGTCTGGAACACCGGTTCAGCCTGCTGTCCTGTGGCGGATGCGGCCTCTGGACACTGCATGTCCATCGGGGATATAGCCGATGTCTGCTCAGGGCTATCTACAGTGTCATTCGGCCACAGGAGAAGGGTTGTTACAACAGGCGAGTTAGGGGACTTTGCGAAGAGAGAGGGGTGGGGTGTTGGGAGTAAGGAGGTTGCCGGTCCAGTGGGGGACACGGGAATGGGGGGGCCTGGGCAGGTAAACCCAGGGGCCCCTGGAAGGGGGATGGGGCCAGGGTCGCCACAGCGCCCGCAGATAGAATGGGGGCACATGGCTTGCCGCGGGAGGGGGGCCCTTATAGGCACCCCTGTAACATTGGTGCACGGGGAGCCTGGGGTTTGGTGAGCCCGTGGACACAGGTTGGTGGGGGGAAAGGTGACACAGGGTCTGGGGGGGTGGAAAGAGGTCACTGGGTAGGTAAGACAGGGAAGGGGGCATGGGGTGGTGGGAAAAAGGGGGCACGGGGTAGGTAACACGGGGGAAGGGGGCATGGGGTTGGGGGGTGGAAGGGGACACGGGGCTAGGGGGAAAAGGGGCACGGGGTAGGAGAAAGAAGCGAGCACATGAGGGAGTGGGTAGGAAAAAAGGAGGTTGGCGGGCGCCAGGGGGGAGATGAGGAAAAGGGAGCCGCTGTGGACACAAGGCAAAGGAAGAAGCCTACAGGTGGGTCGTGCAGGGGGTCAGGGTTCCGCGGACGAAGTCGCGGGTACTGCTAGTTTATTATAACTCACACCACAGAACTAGCATGAAATATACCTGAGATCTAAACCAGTTCCTGAACAGCATGAAGACTCTTAATAATTCAGGGACTTCATAAAAAATGGCGCCCATAATCTTAATAAATTCCCACTATAATGTCTAAGAAAAAAAAAAATCTACAACTAAAAACTAAATTTGCTATATCAAAAACACACCATGAAATGCAAAAACAGTGAGTGGTTTTCGGCCATGTTTTGGGATGATGACTGTATATAAGTACAGTACAATAGTGATATTGTCAGCAGGGCTTGTGGTTATGTCCACCAGGTGCTACATCATGGCCTACATTCCAGCACCGCTGGGGGGGGGGGGGAGCCGGATATTTACATTACAGCTCTGCTACATTGGAGATACGAGGGTCACCACTGATGTTTTATGATGTGTTTGACTTTGTTGTTTTTGGTTTCTTAGTTGCGAGTCTTAATATCACAGATGGAGGTAGATTAGTATGTACAATGGACAGATACAGTCATGTGAAGAGGTAAGTCTTCCTGCGGCCACCTCCCAAGTAGATGGAATCTGTGAGGCCTCTTTCTAAGGGCCACGTGGAAAGTCATGATCAGACCGAGGTTCTTTGAGCCCAACAGATAAAATGATTCTGAGGACCCACCCTGTGATGATCCGTAGTAATTGGAAAGATACACATCACTCCATGGATTTGATGCTTGAGTAGGGTTCCTACCCTTATTGACCATTCCAGAAAGACTCGGTACTCCTCTGGTCCTATGTTGGGCCAGTCCAACACTGCGGGCACATGCTAAGACTACAGACGAGTCAAACAGTTAGTTTTGGCTCATAAGAAATTTTTCTAAGAATTTCAGGTTCAGCTGAACCAAAGTTGATTATTATATTCTGAGGTACCTTCAGGCTCTAGAGTATAATTAGAGGACAGGAACGTTGTTGCTTCTTGAGCAGCGCCATGGCATCCTCAAATCTTCTTCTTGCTGTCCACCATGTTTTCCAGTCCCTAGGTCAATGCTGAGGCATGTCGTCATATTAATTCCATGCACTAACATCAGTAAATGTGAAAGCGATCTGTAGGCCTGTAGATGTTTTTGAAGATGTCCAGGCATAGAGGACAGCATCATCCCAAATCCTAGAACCATGCGGAAAACGGTGTCAATTTGCAGTAAATAAACGCCACACGTCACATAACACTCTAAACACATGATCACATGTATTGTGGCATACATACGTAGCAGTAGTTGTGTGGACCCCAAACCCTACCCACCAATGGTCATACGATTATACTCTGTTGGCCATATGCAGCTACCTTGGCCATGCACCCTAATAATCTCCTGACCTCTAACATAACCATTTCACCTGATCATGGTTCTGATCTAGATCTGGTTCTATTAAAGGTCACATCTGTGTTGGAGTCCAATTGTTTCCTCCCCTTACGGAGTTCCTAAAAACTTGAACATGATCACTGACTGCCATGAAGATTGTATCTTTCCGCTTTTTTGAGGTATATATATTTGGTGGCATTGTCTATGCAGCCAATATTATACCTGATTTTCGAAGACGCAGAAGTCCCGTCTGGTTCACTTTGCTCCTCAGGCTTCCTCCTCTAGATGTTCCTCCTGGTCATGGACTTACTTCTAACAGGGTGATCAGCCAACGTCTGTGTATAATGTGTAGACGCCATATAAGTCTAAGAAGATTTCTATAGACAGATATGGAAACAATGAGGGATCCTGACATTGCTAGGTAATACTCTCATCGGTGTCTAGACTCTGTAACCACCACCACCCAGACGTTGTGGATGATCAGGAGGAGTAGATGAATACAAACAAGGAGATTTGTACGGCGGCCACATTGCATCTCTGCTTTGTGTTACACTCCTGTTTACATTGGACTTTTGCTCTCGTCTGGAGGGAGGATGTTACACTCTACACATCTCATCTTCTGCGTTGTCTTTTGGACTCTGATTTAATCTCGTTCTCGCAGGGAGGAAACCGTCATGTCAACAAATGTAAGAACAGGATTAAGAAGATTATTAAAAAATTTGCCCAGATATATACATGGCACCTTTAATGTTGGATGGTTTTGCAGGTCATAGCGTCCTTCATACCGGACTATGTTTGATACCAACTTACCATTGAGGTCTACAATACCAAATCCACGATTGGGGCGTCATGGAAGTATTGGAATATCCAATCATGGGTCATATATGGAGATGGACTTATAGTCTAAGTTTGATCCTATAGACAGTAAAATCTCTTCCAAAGATGACCTCTTCGAGAAGACCACCCTTGACCTAGACCAGATATTTGTCATCTCCTATGTACCGTATGATATATTGACCTGCTTTTAAGAAGATCAGTGTTCTTTTTTTTTTTCTGCAATTTTTGAGGGTTGTCTCACAAAGGTCCACCAAAATCGCTATAGGTCTTAGTTCTCCAAGATGGCGGGAACAACCACCCTGACCAAGTTCTGCCAAAAACTTCCTGCAAGTACCGAGAAGAACTGATGGAAGGCGAAGGGCAAAGGTCACACCGAATATTGATGGGATTTACATTCTTCATTCCAATGTGTAAAAGGGGAATTTTTGCAGATTTAGACTTTATTTAGAAGAACTTTTTTCCACCCCAGCAGCTGTATCAGAGCAGATGATGAAATGTGAGGAGTGATCCTGTGCCCGGCCCTTGCACCGCTGCGACACCTTATTACAGATACATAAGATGCGAGTCATACGGAAGGATAATAAGGGACTTTTCCAGAGCTTGAGCTGCCTGTGAAACCTGTGAGTAATATCACTATAGATAACTCCGGCTTATAAAGCTGTCCGGGCTCTGCTTAACCCCTTCCTAGACTGACTGGGGGAAAACATGGCACCTAGATATAGTTATTCCATAGGGTAATCCAATCTTTCGGTTTTATATGTCTTGAGTGAACCATGGTTGGAATGGACCCAAATTTTCAACTTTTTGGGTTTGACCCAAACCAGAAACTTTTGGGGTTCAACACCCAGGACTCAATATTATACTCTGGGGGTCTCTTCACGTGGGGACCACCAACACCATGACATCCATGACCCCATGTGACCACTGAGATCCAATCACAGAGCTTGTTGGTCCGCTGCAGCCTGTGATACCACCCAGGAGGCTACATGAGGTTAGAAGATGACCAAAGAGGAACCCAAATAAGCCCTGGAGAGGTGAGGAAGGTGACTATAAGTGTTCATTAGTGCAGTCACCTCCCCCGGGACTTCACATTATATTCTAGGGTCTGCCGCCCCTGCTACCTCGTGTGTCACCCCCTCTACCTCATAGATTGTAAGCTCTTGCGAGCAGGGCCCTCAGTCCCATTGTGTGAAATAACTTTCTTTGTAATGTCTCTTTCTGTCTGTAGTTGAACCCTACAAATTGTACAGCGCTGCGGAATATGTTGGCGCTATATAAATAAAATTTATTGTTATTATTATTATGGTCCGAAGATCCCCTAAGGTATAATAATACTATCAGATAAGACTCCAATCTCGTGAATATGTGCCAAAGGCTCGCCCGTCTCTAGAGAGTCCACAAAAGCCAGGTAGTACAGTAGCTCTGATCACATATTCTGGGTTCCCCTGTATTCAGTGCCTGGTCACAACTCTATGTCCTTAGCCATGGTACTGTATAAGAGGAATATACTGTATTTAGGGTATGGGGAAATTCTATAGTTGTAGCCATGTAGTTCCAGATGGTGCCAGTAGGTGGTGCAGCAGTGTTCCTGATTTGCAGACTATGTTAGGGTTGGATCTGTATACAGCACATCTCTCTATATACAATGCAGTGCTCCAGAATTACATCTACTCCTTATTCTGAATGGTCGCACATTAGTATTTCAGAATACGATATAATTGTCCTTTAAGGTCAACTTGCTGCAGTTATTATATGATATAGCACCAACATATATGGCAGCGGTGTATAGACATTGCCAGTCGTCATACACATCAGTCCCTGTTCCCAGATACACATAAACTAGGGACATTAACCCTATAGGGTTCTTTCTTAAGGCTATTCCTACTTGTATTTAGTTAAAAAAGGGAATTCTAATGATAGAATCCCTTTAAAATTTACTTAAAGGGATGTGTAAAGGGATGTTAACAGCTTGGCCAATCATTTATTACATGGACAAGCATTCATTGCTTAGGTAACAGCAAACTAAAGCCTGCCATACACATTAAACTGATGCTAACAGTACAGGACTGGCCCACCAGGGCACCAGAGGATCCCCCAGTGGGCCCATGCTCCCTTCGAACAAATAATAATCTAGAAGCAAACACCCTAATTTGAAGGGTACTATTGTCTAGGGAGGGGGAGTGAATGAGAGAGGGGAGGGAGGGAGTGAGAGACGGAGATGGTCTAAATCAGTTCAGAGTGAAGCGCAAGGCATCATGATATTTGTAGGAAACCACAGAACAGGAAGCTGCTCCATGTAAACAAATGCAGAAGATGCCAGGAGCTCCCAGAGACACCCAGAAATCACTCAGAACACTCCTAAAGGTATTTGGGTGCAGTAGGAGCTAAAATCTTAATAACAGACTTATTTTGTAAAAATTATTTTTTTTGCCCATAAAACTGCTTTAAATTCTGTGGCGGGCTTAAAGGGGTATTCCTATGATGCTTGTTCACTAACCTGCAGGCTGTTGTGCTCTATTCACTTCCTGCTTTTCTCGGCACATTGGTGGGCGGGGTTTCACTTGCACTGGATTGGTTGTAAATGAATTACCACAGTGTGAAGCTGATGTAGCAGAGCTGGATTTGAGTCAGTTTGCATTACATACAGAGGTAATGGACTCCCTATCTCAGCCCTTATCAGCCAAATTCAATTAAACCGACTGATAAGAGCTCAGAAATCCCGGAGCTCTCACCTCCCCTATATGAGAAGCTCTGCTACTTATCAGACACAAACAGCTCAGAGCTGCTCCCAGCCCCTCCACCCACCTGAGAGCAGGCAGCTACATCACTTGACAAATGAGCAGATAATCCCAAGGGCCATAGAAACGGAGTGTAAACAATGAAGTGAATAAATTAAGATAGCGGCCAAACAAAGCAGTTTTGATAAAGCAATGCATTTAGGAAAAGTCTTAAATCCACATAAACTAGCAGTATAGATAGGATCCTTGTGATGGGACAACCCCTTTAAGTCCTTATGTGGCCTCATGTGTACAAGCACTTAACCTAGTAATGAAAATAACAGCCATGTTCCGCGTGACAGAAGAACGTTCCAAATCTTCACAACTGCATACGACTCATGCCCTATGAAATGCCTGTGTAGGTGGAAGAAAAAAAATATTACAACAGCTGCACTTAGTCAGTGTAAAATCTGATTTGTCATAAAGTCCCTGCAGTTGTCAGCACATAATATGTAAAACTAAGTGTTTTCTGATCTTATTTTCTTCCTGCGCGGAGACGGCCAACGCTACAGAAATCGAAAGAAAAAAACTCTCCAAATGTTTACTTGTGGTTTACACCCTGCACTAAGTGTATTGTGTCCCTGTCATGGCCGCACTATCACGGTGGAGATTGATAGGGCTATAAGGCGACTTCCAGCTGCCACACATTCTTCTAGATGCGCCACGCTACAAGGACCGCCACCTGCCACATCTTGTCTGTTTTATACGTCTCTGTCATCCCCGAGCAGTGTCCTCCGTCACTTACGGGATATTGGCTTGTAGGTTCAGATGAAAAATCTCTCCTTGATGTAAATGAGAATAAAGTTTGGGGAAACAGCGCCACTCTGTTTATGGGATGGATTGGTATTGCAGCGCTACCTTATTCACTACTTGAATTGACTGATCTGCAATATCAGATACATCCCATAAATAAGAGTGGGGTTTTTGTATCCTATGGGCATTTGTATGACGCTGCCCTGATTAGGGGTGTAATTAGGAATAATGAAGGGGCAAGTGCCGCAGATACCGAGTGCCCGTCTGCCATGGACTTAGAAACAAACAGAATGCCCCTGCCCCTGGGAAAGGAAAACCAAACCAGGAATCAATTCTGTGCTCGTATAAGATCTTCTCTGTGAAAACATTCACTAGATGTCACAGTACAGGGATAATACACACAGTGATGTCACAGTACAGAGATAATACACACAGTGATGTCACAGTACAGAGATAATACACACAGTGATGTCACAGTACAGAGATAATACACACAGTGATGTCACAGTACAGGGATAATACACACAGTGATGTCACAGTACAGGGATAATACACACAGTGATGTCACAGTACAGGATAATACACACAGTGATGTCACAGTACAGAGATAATACACACAGTGATGTCACAGTACAGGATAATACACACAGTGATGTCACAGTACGGGGATAATACACACAGTGATGTCACAGTACAGGGATAATACACACAGTGATGTCATAGTACAGAGATAATACACACAGTGATGTCACAGTACAGGGATAATACACACAGTGATGTCACAGTACAGGGATAATACACACAGTGATGTCACAGTACAGGATAATACACACAGTGATGTCACAGTACAGGGATAATACACACAGTGATGTCACAGTACAGGGATAATACACACAGTGATGTCACAGTACAGAGATAATACACACAGTGATGTCACAGTACAGAGATAATACACACAGTGATGTCACAGTACAGGGATAATACACACAGTGATGTCACAGTACAGAGATAATACACACAGTGATGTCACAGTACAGAGATAATACACACAGTGATGTCACAGTACAGGGATAATACACACAGTGATGTCACAGTACAGAGATAATACACACAGTGATGTCACAGTACAGAGATATTACACACAGTGATGTCACAGTACAGGGATAATACACACAGTGATGTCACAGTACAGGGATAATACACACAGTGATGTCACAGTACAGGGATAATACACACAGTGATGTCACACTACAGGAATAATACACACAGTGATGTCACAGTACAGAGATAATACACACAGTGATGTCACAGTACAGAGATAATACACACAGTGATGTCACAGTACAGAGATAATACACACAGTGATGTCACAGTACAGGGATAATACACACAGTGATGTCACAGTACAGAGATAATACACACAGTGATGTCACAGTACAGGATAATACACACAGTGATGTCACAGTACAGAGATAATACACACAGTGATGTCACAGTACAGGATAATACACACAGTGATGTCACAGTACAGAGATAATACACACAGTGATGTCACAGTACAAAGATAATACACACAGTGATGTCACAGTACAGGGATAATACACACAGTGATGTCACAGTACAGAGATAATACACACAGTGATGTCACAGTACAGAGATAATACACACAGTGATGTCACAGTACAGGGATAATACACACAGTGATGTCACAGTACAGAGATAATACACACAGTGATGTCACAGTACAGAGATAATACACACAGTGATGTCACAGTACAGGGATAATACACACAGTGATGTCACAGTACAGAGATAATACACACAGTGATGTCACAGTACAGAGATATTACACACAGTGATGTCACAGTACAGGGATAATACACACAGTGATGTCACAGTACAGGGATAATACACACAGTGATGTCACAGTACAGGGATAATACACACAGTGATGTCACACTACAGGAATAATACACACAGTGATGTCACAGTACAGAGATAATACACACAGTGATGTCACAGTACAGAGATAATACACACAGTGATGTCACAGTACAGAGATAATACACACAGTGATGTCACAGTACAGGGATAATACACACAGTGATGTCACAGTACAGAGATAATACACACAGTGATGTCACAGTACAGGATAATACACACAGTGATGTCACAGTACAGAGATAATACACACAGTGATGTCACAGTACAGGATAATACACACAGTGATGTCACAGTACAGAGATAATACACACAGTGATGTCACAGTACAAAGATAATACACACAGTGATGTCACAGTACAGAGATAATACACACAGTGATGTCACAGTACAGGGATAATACACACAGTGATGTCACAGTACAGGGATAATACACACAGTGATGTCACAGTACAGAGATAATACACACAGTGATGTCACAGTACAGATATAATACACACAGTGATGTCACAGTACAAGGATAATACACACAGTGATGTCACAGTACAGGATAATACACACAGTGATGTCACAGTACAGGGATAATACACACAGTGATGTCACAGTACAGGGATAATACACACAGTGATGTCACACTACAGGAATAATACACAGTGATGTCACAGTACGGAGATAATACACACAGTGATGTCACAGTACAGAGATAATACACACAGTGATGTCACAGTACAGGGATAATACACACAGTGATGTCACAGTACAGGGATAATACACACCGTGATGTCACAGTACAGGGATAATAAGCACAGTGATGTCACAGTACAGAGATAATACACACAGTGATGTCACAGTACAGAGATAATACACACAGTGATGTCACGGTACAGGATAATACACACAGTGATGTCACAGTACAGAGATAATACACACAGTGATGTCACAGTACAGAGATAAAACACACAGTGATGTCACAGTACAGAGATAATACACACAGTGATGTCACAGTATAGAGATAATACACACAGTGATGTCACAGTACAGAGATAATACACACAGTGATGTCACAGTACAGGGATAATACACACAGTGATGTCACAGTACAGAGATAATACACACAGTGATGTCACAGTACAGAGATATTACACACAGTGATGTCACAGTACAGGGATAATACACACAGTGATGTCACAGTACAGGGATAATACACACAGTGATGTCACAGTACAGGGATAATACACACAGTGATGTCACACTACAGGAATAATACACACAGTGATGTCACAGTACAGAGATAATACACACAGTGATGTCACAGTACAGAGATAATACACACAGTGATGTCACAGTACAGAGATAATACACACAGTGATGTCACAGTACAGGGATAATACACACAGTGATGTCACAGTACAGAGATAATACACACAGTGATGTCACAGTACAGGATAATACACACAGTGATGTCACAGTACAGAGATAATACACACAGTGATGTCACAGTACAAAGATAATACACACAGTGATGTCACAGTACAGAGATAATACACACAGTGATGTCACAGTACAGAGATAATACACACAGTGATGTCACAGTACAGGGATAATACACACAGTGATGTCACAGTACAGGGATAATACACACAGTGATGTCACAGTACAGAGATAATACACACAGTGATGTCACAGTACAGATATAATACACACAGTGATGTCACAGTACAAGGATAATACACACAGTGATGTCACAGTACAGGATAATACACACAGTGATGTCACAGTACAGGGATAATACACACAGTGATGTCACAGTACAGGGATAATACACACAGTGATGTCACACTACAGGAATAATACACAGTGATGTCACAGTACGGAGATAATACACACAGTGATGTCACAGTACAGAGATAATACACACAGTGATGTCACAGTACAGGGATAATACACACAGTGATGTCACAGTACAGGGATAATACACACCGTGATGTCACAGTACAGGGATAATAAGCACAGTGATGTCACAGTACAGAGATAATACACACAGTGATGTCACAGTACAGAGATAATACACACAGTGATGTCACAGTACAGGATAATACACACAGTGATGTCACAGTACAGAGATAATACACACAGTGATGTCACAGTACAGAGATAATACACACAGTGATGTCACAGTACAGAGATAATACACACAGTGATGTCACAGTACAGGGATAATACACACAGTGATGTCACAGTACAGAGATAATACACACAGTGATGTCACAGTACAGAGATAATACACACAGTGATGTCACAGTACAGAGATAATACACACAGTGATGTCACAGTACAGAGATAATACACACAGTGATGTCACAGTACAGAGATAATACACACAGTGATGTCACAGTACAGATATAATACACACAGTGATGTCACAGTACAAGGATAATACACACAGTGATGTCACAGTACAGGATAATACACACAGTGATGTCACAGTACAGGGATAATACACACAGTGATGTCACAGTACAGGGATAATACACACAGTGATGTCACACTACAGGAATAATACACAGTGATGTCACAGTACGGAGATAATACACACAGTGATGTCACAGTACAGAGATAATACACACAGTGATGTCACAGTACAGGGATAATACACACAGTGATGTCACAGTACAGGGATAATACACACCGTGATGTCACAGTACAGGGATAATAAGCACAGTGATGTCACAGTACAGAGATAATACACACAGTGATGTCACAGTACAGAGATAATACACACAGTGATGTCACGGTACAGGATAATACACACAGTGATGTCACAGTACAGAGATAATACACACAGTGATGTCACAGTACAGAGATAAAACACACAGTGATGTCACAGTACAGAGATAATACACACAGTGATGTCACAGTACAGAGATAATACACACAGTGATGTCACAGTACAGGGATAATACACACAGTGATGTCACAGTACAGAGATAATACACACAGTGATGTCACAGTACAGAGATATTACACACAGTGATGTCACAGTACAGGGATAATACACACAGTGATGTCACAGTACAGGGATAATACACACAGTGATGTCACAGTACAGGGATAATACACACAGTGATGTCACACTACAGGAATAATACACACAGTGATGTCACAGTACAGAGATAATACACACAGTGATGTCACAGTACAGAGATAATACACACAGTGATGTCACAGTACAGAGATAATACACACAGTGATGTCACAGTACAGGGATAATACACACAGTGATGTCACAGTACAGAGATAATACACACAGTGATGTCACAGTACAGGATAATACACACAGTGATGTCACAGTACAGAGATAATACACACAGTGATGTCACAGTACAAAGATAATACACACAGTGATGTCACAGTACAGAGATAATACACACAGTGATGTCACAGTACAGGGATAATACACACAGTGATGTCACAGTACAGGGATAATACACACAGTGATGTCACAGTACAGAGATAATACACACAGTGATGTCACAGTACAGATATAATACACACAGTGATGTCACAGTACAAGGATAATACACACAGTGATGTCACAGTACAGGATAATACACACAGTGATGTCACAGTACAGGGATAATACACACAGTGATGTCACAGTACAGGGATAATACACACAGTGATGTCACACTACAGGAATAATACACAGTGATGTCACAGTACGGAGATAATACACACAGTGATGTCACAGTACAGAGATAATACACACAGTGATGTCACAGTACAGGGATAATACACACAGTGATGTCACAGTACAGGGATAATACACACCGTGATGTCACAGTACAGGGATAATAAGCACAGTGATGTCACAGTACAGAGATAATACACACAGTGATGTCACAGTACAGAGATAATACACACAGTGATGTCACAGTACAGGATAATACACACAGTGATGTCACAGTACAGAGATAATACACACAGTGATGTCACAGTACAGAGATAATACACACAGTGATGTCACAGTACAGAGATAATACACACAGTGATGTCACAGTACAGGGATAATACACACAGTGATGTAACAGTACAGAGATAATACACACAGTGATGTCACAGTACAGAGATAATACACACAGTGATGTCACAGTACAGAGATAATACACACAGTGATGTCACAGTACAGGATAATACACACAGTGATGTCACAGTACAGGGATAATACACACAGTGATGTCACAGTACATAGATAATACACACAGTGATGTCACAGTACAGGGATAATACACACAGTGATGTCACAGTACAGGATAATACACACAGTGATGTCACAGTACAGGGATAATACACACAGTGATGTCACAGTACAGAGATAATACACACAGTGATGTCACAGTACAGAGATAATACACACAGTGATGTCACAGTACAGAGATAATACACACAGTGATGTCACAGTACAGGATAATACACACAGTGATGTCACAGTACAGGGATAATACACACAGTGATGTCACAGTACAGAGATAATACACACAGTGATGTCACAGTACAGAGATAATACACACAGTGATGTCACAGTACAGGGATAATACACACAGTGATGTCACAGTACAGAGATAATAAACACAGTGATGTCACAGTACAGAGATAATACACACAGTGATGTCACAGTACAGGGATAATACACACAGTGATGTCACAGTACAGGATAATACACACAGTGATGTCACAGTACAGGGATAATACACACAGTGATGTCACAGTACAGGGATAATACACACAGTGATGTCACAGTACAGGGATAATACACACAGTGATGTCACAGTACATGGATAATACACACAGTGATGTCACAGTACAGGGATAATACACACAGTGATGTCACAGTACAGGGATAATACACACAGTGATGTCACACTACAGGAATAATACACACAGTGATGTCACAGTACAGAGATAATACACACAGTGATGTCACAGTACAGGGATAATACACACAGTGATGTCACAGTACAGAGATAATACACACAGTGATGTCACAGTACAGAGATAATACACACAGTGATGTCACAGTACAAGGATAATACACACAGTGATGTCACAGTACAGAGATAATACACACAGTGATGTCACAGTACAGAGATAATACACACAGTGATGTCACAGTACAGAGATAATACACACAGTGATGTCACAATACAGGGATAATACACACAGTGATGTCACAGTACAGAGATAATACACACAGTGATGTCACAGTACAGAGATAATACACACAGTGATGTCACAGTACAGGGATAATACACACAGTGATGTCACAGTACAGAGATAATACACACAGTGATGTCACAGTACAGGGATAATACACACAGATATGTCACAGTACAGGGATAATACACACAGTGATGTCACAGTACAGGATAATACACACAGTGATGTCACAGTACAGAGATAATACACACAGTGATGTCACAGTACAGGATAATACACACAGTGATGTCACAGTACAGGGATAATACACACAGTGATGTCACAGTACAGAGATAATACACACAGTGATGTCACAGTATAGGGATAATACACACAGTGATGTCACAGTACAGGGATAATACACACAGTGATGTCACAGTACAGGATAATACACACAGTGATACAGTGATGTCACAGTACAGGGATAATACACACAGTGATGTCACAGTACAGGGATAATACACACAGTGATGTCACAGTACAGGGATAATACACACAGTGATGTCACAGTACAGAGATAATACACACAGTGATGTCACAGTACAGAGATAATACACACAGTGATGTCACAGTACTGGGATAATACACACAGTGATGTCACAGTACAGGATAATACACACAGTGATGTCACAGTACAGGGATAATACACACAGTGATGTCACAGTACACGGATAATACACACAGTGATGTCACAGAACAGGGATAATACACACAGTGATGTCACAGTACAGGGATAATACACACAGTGATGTCACAGTACAGGGATAATACACACAGTGATGTCACAGTACATGGATAATACACACAGTGATGTCACAGTACAGGGATAATACACACAGTGATGTCACAGTACAGGGATAATAAACACAGTGATGTCACACTACAGGAATAATACACACAGTGATGTCACAGTACAGAGATAATACACACAGTGATGTCACAGTACAGGGATAATACACACAGTGATGTCACAGTACAGAGATAATACACACAGTGATGTCACAGTACAGGGATAATACACACAGATATGTCACAGTACAGGGATAATACACACAGTGATGTCACAGTACAGGATAATACACACAGTGATGTCACAGTACAGAGATAATACACACAGTGATGTCACAGTACAGGATAATACACACAGTGATGTCACAGTACAGGGATAATACACACAGTGATGTCACAGTACAGAGATAATACACACAGTGATGTCACAGTATAGGGATAATACACACAGTGATGTCACAGTACAGGGATAATACACACAGTGATGTCACAGTACAGGATAATACACACAGTGATACAGTGATGTCACAGTACAGGGATAATACACACAGTGATGTCACAGTACAGGGATAATACACACAGTGATGTCACAGTACAGGGATAATACACACAGTGATGTCACAGTACAGAGATAATACACACAGTGATGTCACAGTACAGAGATAATACACACAGTGATGTCACAGTACTGGGATAATACACACAGTGATGTCACAGTACAGGATAATACACACAGTGATGTCACAGTACAGGGATAATACACACAGTGATGTCACAGTACACGGATAATACACACAGTGATGTCACAGTACAGGGATAATACACACAGTGATGTCACAGTACAGGGATAATACACACAGTGATGTCACAGTACAGGGATAATACACACAGTGATGTCACAGTACATGGATAATACACACAGTGATGTCACAGTACAGGGATAATACACACAGTGATGTCACAGTACAGGGATAATAAACACAGTGATGTCACACTACAGGAATAATACACACAGTGATGTCACAGTACAGAGATAATACACACAGTGATGTCACAGTACAGGGATAATACACACAGTGATGTAACAGTACAGAGATAATACACACAGTGATGTCACAGTACAGGGATAATACACACAGTGATGTCACAGTACAGAAATAATACACACAGTGATGTCACAGTACAGGATAATACACAGTGATGTCACTGTACAGAGATAATACACACAGTGATGTCACAGTACAGGGATAATACACACAGTGATGTCACAGTACAGAGATAATACACAGAGTGATGTCACAGTACAGAGATAATACACACAGTGATGTCACAGTACAGGGATAATACACACAGTGATGTCACAGTACAGGATAATACACACAGTGATGTCACAGTACAGGGATAATACACACAGTGATGTCACAGTACAGGGATAATACACACAGTGATGTCACAGTACAGGGATAATACACACAGTGATGTCACAGTACATGGATAATACACACAGTGATGTCACAGTACAGGGATAATACACACAGTGATGTCACAGTACAGGGATAATACACACAATGATGTCACACTACAGGAATAATACATACAGTGATGTCACAGTACAGAGATAATACACACAGTGATGTCACAGTACAGGGATAATACACACAGTGATGTAACAGTACAGAGATAATACACACAGTGATGTCACAGTACAGGGATAATACACACAGTGATGTCACAGTACAGAGATAATACACACAGTGATGTCACAGTACAGGATAATACACAGTGATGTCACAGTACAGAGATAATACACACAGTGATGTCACAGTACAGAGATAATACACACAGTGATGTCACAGTACAGGGATAATACACACAGTGATGTCACAGTAGAGGGATAATACACACAGTGATGTCACAGTACAGAGATAATACACACAGTGATGTCACAGTACAGAGATAATACACACAGTGCTGTCACAGTACAGGATAATACACACAGTGATGTCACAGTACAGAGATAATACACACAGTGATGTCACAGTACAGGATAATACACACAGTGATGTCACAGTACAGAGATAATACACACAGTGATGTCACAGTACAGAGATAATACACACAGTGATGTCACAGTACAGGGATAATACACACAGTGATGTCACAGTACAGAGATAATACACACAGTGATGTCACAGTACAGAGATAATACACACAGTGATGTCACAGTACAGAGATAATACACACAGTGATGTCACAATACAGGATAATACACACAGTGATGTCACAGTACAGGGATAATACACACAGTGATGTCACAGTACAGAGATAATACACACAGTGATGTCACAGTACAGGGATAATACACACAGTGATGTCACAGTACAGGGATAATACACACAGTGATGTCACAGTACAGAGATAATACACACAGTGATGTCACAGTACAGGGATAATACACACAGTGATGTCACAGTACAGGGATAATACACACAGTGATGTCACAGTACAGAGATAATACACACAGTGATGTCACAGTACAGAGATAATACACACAGTGATGTCACAGTACAGGGATAATACACACAGTGATGTCACAGTACAGAGATAATACACACAGTGATGTCACAGTACAGAGATAATACACACAGTGATGTCACAGTACAGAGATAATACACACAGTGATGTCACAGTACAGGATAATACACACAGTGATGTCACAGTACAGGGATAATACACACAGTGATGTCACAGTACAGAGATAATACACACAGTGATGTCACAGTACAGAGATAATACACACCGTGATGTCACAGTACAGGGATAATAAGCACAGTGATGTCACAGTACAGAGATAATACACACAGTGATGTCACAGTACAGAGATAATACACACAGTGATGTCACAGTACAGGATAATACACACAGTGATGTCACAGTACAGAGATAATACACACAGTGATGTCACAGTACAGGATAATACACACAGTGATGTCACAGTACAGAGATAATACACACAGTGATGTCACAGTACAGAGATAATACACACAGTGATGTCACAGTACAGAGATAATACACACAGTGATGTCACAGTACAGAGATAATACACACAGTGATGTCACAGTACAGAGATAATACACACAGTGATGTCACAGTACAGGATAATACACACAGTGATGTCACAGTACAGGGATAATACGCACAGTGATGTCACAGTACAGAGATAATACACACAGTGATGTCACAGTACAGGGATAATACACACAGTGATGTCACAGTACAGGGATAATACACACAGTGATGTCACAGTACAGAGATAATACACACAGTGATGTCACAGTACAGAGATAATACACACAGTGATGTCACAGTACAGAGAAAATACACACAGTGATGTCACAGTACAGGATAATACACACAGTGATGTCACAGTACATAGTATAATACA